>NC_134465.1:82522036-82831382 GCF_047948215.1 Lycorma delicatula
TGTGTGCGCACGTGTGTGTTTCCTGAATGAATTGCAATAATTCAGTTAAAAACCTCCAGTAAAATAAACACTGATAAAAAATAATTCCTCTGTAGCAGAGATTTGAGTGTACAAGATTACACATTGTTTACATATCATTCTCATCTAATTGGCCCATGGTAGGGTAGTTTTATTGTTAACTACTTGAACAAATTGCAACATACACATTAAGGGAATAAAAAGTATACATATATATTTAATAATCCTTTGACAACATTTAGAACCATTGCTTTCTTTCCTTTCCATATTAATTCTACACAGTCTAATATGAATTTAGTTGTCAACATTATTTTTCCCTCTTTTTTTTTTTTTTTGTCTTCAGTCATTTGACTGGTTTGATGCAGCTCTCCAAGATTCCCTATCTAGTGCTAGTCGTTTCATTTCAGTATACCCTCTACATCCTACATCCCCAACAATTTGTTTTACATACTCCAAATGTGGCCTGCCTACACAATTTTTTCCTTCTACCTGTACTTCCAATATTAAAGTGACTATTCCAGGATGCCTTAGTATGTGGCCTATAAGTCTGTCTCTTCTTTTAACTATATTTTTCCAAATGCTTCTTTCTTCATCTATTTGCCGCAATACCTCTTCATTTGTCACTTTATCCACCCATCTGATTTTTAACATTCTCCTATAGCACCACATTTCAAAAGCTTCTAATCTTTTCTTCTCAGATACTCCGATAAACAGATACAATAAATCATAAACATATTTAATTTGTAGCATTTATTTATTGTTTTTTATTACAGAAAATAGATTCAGTACAATTGAAAGAGGAGGAACTGCTTAAAATTATGAATAATCAAAACACATCTCTAACAATTGAGGAGTTTAACTTAGTTAAACCAGAAAATTTAAAAGTTGAAAATGAAGTGGTAAGTGTTAGATTTTATATACAGTGGCACACCAATTATCCAGATGGACATTTCAAGGCCAAATCTGGATAATTGAAAGGGGTAATTTAAAAAAGGTTGAAAAGAGTGAATGAAATTTAGCCTACCTTTCCAGTAAACTTTCATCATCTGCTAAAATTTTTTCTGGTGTATATACATCTCTGAATCTTTTAACAAGATAGTCAATAATAGATTTTATTTTTTGGAGATTTATTAGTATTATTATCATCATCAGTAAAATTGAGGAAACACAATAAAAGTTTGATTCTTTGGGCTAAAACATTTCCAAATCCAAGAGTTGTAAAAAGGAGGTTGTTTGTGTAATAACTTTCAGTTTGTGGCTTTCAGGTAATTCCTGATAGCATATATACAGCCACAAACAAAAGCATCTCATAATTATCAGTCTGTTTCCACAGGTGAAACCTCAAAAACTGGTTTGGTAGTTATTTTTTTTTTAATGAAATCTTTGACATAAAGATTAGTCTGCTTGACATAAAGAATGTCAACTAATTTATTTGCAAAAAATAACCCGAATAATGAATATACTTTGTTAGGACATATAGAATAGAGAAACAATATGATACTACCGCTTCAGTAATAAATTAGAGTAAAAATGGAACTTGACTCACGTCTGTTACAGTAACCCATCAACAAATACAATAAAATGGGTCAATTCATAATGATGAATTATTTCATCAGTGGCACTTTTCAGCAAAAAAGTGGACGACAAATTATTTCGTCAAGGAAATTTTTATCAGGGTAGTTATTTGATGAGTTATTTCATCAAAAACTATGAAGGGGGTTAAATAACTTGCTATTAATTGTCAGTATTTGGTGTCATAATTTTACATGATTTATGTTTGGTTGAATTGTAGTTTTAATCTCGCTTGTCTAATCTAATTGCTTTTATGTTCCTGTTATTTCCCTTTTTCAGTTACTTTTTCTTTCATATATCCTTCATTATTTTTAAGTATTTTACTTTTTTCTTCTGTCCAGGTAAGAAATATTTCTTCTACAGTTTTTTCCCCTGGAAACCTGAAATATTTTGCAATTGTCATAGTAAATATTCTTTGATGTATTTTTCTGTTATTGTTGACCATAAAAGGTGATTTTTCTTTTTCTGATTAAATCTAATATTTTCTCCGTGTTCATTATTGTGTCTTCTTTTCTGTCTTTGGTGGGCTGAAAGGCCTTTTTTTTAATATTGTTCATTCATTTGTCTATTAGAAGTTGTCAAATGTCAGATGTTCAGTCAGACATAGTGCTTCTGATCAAATGACTGTTCAGTTGTGCCTTATTTTAGCATTCAGTGGTATTAATTTTCTGCTGCAAGTGTTTAGTTAATTGATAGATTAGCCACTTTACTGTGTATGGACCTAATGGCTTCTTTTTCAGAGATTTTCGACTTCAATAATCTCCTCTAGTCATTTTAAATCTTCAATTGCGAAAATTTCCTGTGTGTTATTGACAGCTAATAAAATATCATTATAAGAAATTTTATAGGGTTTACTTTTATAATTTAGTAAATAATTAATAATTATAAAAAAAAACACTTTTTATCTGCATTCTGATCAAAAAGTATTTAAATATATGCTCAAAATAGTTTTCTATAGCGCTCTCTGGATTGTGGATTATCTTTTTGTGATTTTTTATTTTTAAGTATTTACCGTAACATTATTTCATGTGTTTTATATAAACAGTTAATATAGACTTTGATCGCATTTATTTTTATCTTCTAATTTGTTTTTCTATTAATCTATTTTATGGTGACAGTATATCTTGATAATAGACAAATTTACTATGGTATAATTAAGTTTGTCAGAATAAAAAAAGATATTTTATTGAATATTAATTAATTTCAACATTTTTGTAAGGTTTTTTTCATCTTATTTTTATAGAAATCTGAGATCTCATTAACTGATGACATTCCACCTCAGATTAATCTTAAAATTAATGATGTACACACTGTAAAGGCAGAAGAAGAGGAGGAATTTTATCCAGATCATGTAAGTATTTATAATTGTTGGTTATTGTAACATACATGATGAGATTGGTCAGAAACCTGAAAAAGAAACTAAATTTTTAAATACAGGTAATTAGAACTATGGTAACCAATGTACACATGCCTTTGACGACGGAAAATTCATAACTTATTTCTTTGCAATGGCGGCAGAAATATTCAGTAATGAAGTAAAAGAATAAATCTATCTTTTCCTAAATGAATTTCTTTAATTCATAACTTCACCCATCTTGGGAGTGAAGAAATAATGAATATTTTTAATATCTTAATGTTCAAAGAAACTAGGACCTCGGTTAATGGCTTAAAACCTTCCCTGCGGTAACACATATGTATTCTGAAATTTGAAAGTAATCAGTCAGTCAGATTCGTCTCACATGATGCATGAGCAAACAGACAAACTATATATATATATATATATATATATTCCCAGTTTGAATTTTCAAAATCGGATGATTGTTTTCTGATATAAGAGCGCCACATTGCACCTCCAAAAAAGTGCCCCAGGGGCACCCTGTTTGTTACAAGTTCATAGTAATGATTGGGCTAGCCTCCCATGAGGTGTTTGTATAACTCACCACTCTAGCCTCATATGCAGTCCCCAAGGGAAGGTCATTATTGTTAAACAGAAAGAAATTGTTCAAAATTTAATATGGAATTTTAAATGGAAGTTTTTCTCATTAATAATTGTGTAATTTCTGCTTCAAAAATTACATTATATATAAATATTTTTGGTACTTGATTATCAACAATATTGTTAATATGTAGTTGCAGTTCTAAAAAAAATTTCTATATTGGTGATAAATATCAAATCCGAGTCAGGTATTGCATTTTTCATTTGCTACTAAATTCAGTTTCCTTGTTTCACTCTTAAACTTCAATATTATGTGGCAATATAATAAATAAATATCATTTACAGTCAAACTCCTATTTAGTAAATGTTGAATGTTATAAAAATGTCTGGTAAGAATTGTTTAGCTATAAAATTTAGTTCAAAATCTTAGGCAACGTTACCTGTAAGGTAAATGATATTTACCATGATAAAACGTTTTACTGTAAGCATTATTAACATAATGTCAGTAAGATTAGAAAAAACAAACTCATGAGAATTACCACAAGAGTTTTAACAGATTATTTGATTGTAAAAGGTTTTATTGTAAAATTTGTAGAAAAATCTATATGAAGAGTTGAAACATTTTTTGATAATATTTTGCAAAATCTGGCATATTAAAGTCACCTAATAATAATAGTAATAATTTAACTGTGGCTGTCCTGAATATGTGTGCTAAGCAAATTACAGAAGCAATTTATTTTTACTTAATAAATTATACAAAAAAATTGTAAAAATCTTTTCTTTGTAGCATTCATTTTTTTGTTTTTTATTACAGCAAGTAGATTTACTACAGCTGAAAGAGGAACTACTTGATATCAAAAAAGATCATTTAGCAATTGAAGACACCAATTTGTATAAATCAGAAAATTTAGAAGTTAAAAATGAAGTGGTAAGTAAGGATATTAGATTCTGCATACAGTGAAAACACCAATTGTCCAGATGAACCTTTACAAGGCCAGATCTGGATAATTGGGTAAAAATTTACTTTAATAAGTATTACAAAGGCTAAAATACATATATGTTTTTGCTAAATGAATTGCAAAAAGGTCAATTGAAAAATTCAGAAAAATAAACAAATAAAATAAGATTTATTTTTCAAATAATGTATTATTTTTTCTTTAATTTCTTGATTTGGATTTAAGCAGTCCAGTTTGTCAGACATCTTGAAAATCGGCATCCTACTGTATTGTTTTTCATTATTATGGCCTTGCATGTAAATTTTGGATTCCATGCAGTTCATTTGTGAACTCGTATATATTATTTATTTAGCAGGTTAAACTTTTTATAGTCCATTTTTTTTTCTCTCTACATAAATGTCTATATGTACGATAGAACATTGTTTCAGCCTCTGCAAAGCACGGAATTAGAGAAACACTCTTGCCTCTAATTTCTTACTTCAAAATGCCTTCAGGCCTAAGCTCATTCTCAGTGATAACTTTTATAAATTCTTTAACTGTTCACAATTTATATAATAACTATTAGCTTTTTACATTGTGTAAAAATTGTTTGTTTTAAATAAAAATTAATAAAACAATTTTTAAACTTCTAAATATATTCGAAATGTTTTTAAAGATTTTTTATTAATTTTTATTTAGCTTTGTAATTTTTCCAGTTTTATTCTGTAGGTCAGTCAGGGATATTCCCAATTCTTTCATATCTTCTGTAATTTCTTTGATCCATCCTACTTCTAGCTTTTGGAACCAGAGCTTTTCAATGATATTTCTTGACAGTCTTGTTTCCTTGTGTCCTTATGAGATGACCAAAGAAAGAGATTCTTTTTTCCGCATAGTATCAGTAACAGTCTCTATTTCTCGATACACCACCTCATTTGGCACAATCCACCATCGGCCGTCTTTTTGGTGTTTTTTATTGATACACGTTCCGACAATTCTCCTCTCTATTTTCAGATTTTTTTCAATTCGGTTTTTCTGAGTGATTTTGAAAAGGGTCTCGCTTCCGTAGGTGACTTCTGGCTGTACTACAGTTTTATAATGTTTAAGTTTTGTTTTAGCAGAAAGGCATTTTTTGTTATATGTTGACCGAGTTAATTTTTGGGATTTAATCATTTTATTTGTCCAGTTTTGCCATGTCACTTTTTCATTTAAATTATAAATTATTATTTCCCCATGATATTTAAATTGTTTTACTATTTTAATTTTCTGATTGTTTACCGTAATGTGCTCTATTACCAGAGGATCTATGGCCGTTAGTTCAGTTTTTTCGAAAGAGATATGAAGCCCTATCTTTTGTGCTAGGTTTTGAAGGCTCATGATTTGTGTTTTGGCTTCTTGAATATTATTTGCTAAAAGAGCGAGGTCATCTGCAAATCCTAGGCGATTTAGTGCAATGGAGTTTTTCTTAGTACCCATTTTTATATTTTTGGGATTTATTTCATACCATTTTCTCATGACAAATTCGAGGGCGCAGTTAAAAAGGAGTGGTGAGAGGCCGTCTCCTTGCCTCAATCCAGTTTTTATGTAGAAGGGTTGAGAGAGTTCACCTCTGAATTTCACTCTGGTCTGGGTATCGGTTAAAGTTAATTTTATCATGTTTAAGAGTTTAGGGTGAAGGCCCAGGTTTCTCAGAATATTCAGCATGGTTGGTCGGTGTATACAATCATAGGCCCTTTTAAAGTCAACAAAGGTGATTATTAGTTGTTTTTTCCGTCTTTTAAATAAGTCCATCATAAGTTTTAGGGATATTATTTGCTCCGGGCAACCTCTCCATGGCCTAAATCCCCCTTGGTATTCCCTAAGTTCTAGTTCATGTTGGTTGTATATGATTCTCGACAGGATTTTGTATGTTTTTAATGTTTTATTATATGATTATCAGGTTTGTATTTTTTATTTGTATACGCATGAATTTAGTTTTCTATAATTTTATTTGTATAAGATTATTTTACATATTTTTATGGGTAATAATATAGTAATATTTGTATTACTGAAAAATTCTTGATTATATTTTTAATATCAATCAATGACGTATGATATCCATTTTTTATAGCTATATTCTTTATACTAAAATTACAAAATTCCCATTTGTCGTTTATGTATTTTATTGCTCTGTTTATCATGTACTTAAAAATATTAACCTTCTGGGACCAAATATGATTAGAATTCCTATTTATAATAATTTCATTTCAGGTAGGTTTTTTATATAATTCAGTTATTATTTGATTGTTTTTATTTTAATATTTACATCTAAATAATTTAATTTTCTGTTATGTTCCATTTCATATGTAAAATATAAAGTTTTATGATCTGAACTGAATTTATTTAAAATTACTTCATCATTATCTATAACCGGTTCATATATAACTAAATTATCATCCACGAATCTGACCCACAATAAAATTTAATATACGTGATTTATGCCATATACTGTTCTATTATCAAATTCCTGCAATATATTTTTGACATTAAAGCAGATAAGGGAAATCCCATGGGTAAAATATTTTCTCATATGTAACAGGTTCCAATAAATTCAAAATAATTCTGCTGACATGTTTCTAATTGTTAAATATTTATAAATTTTAGTCTTCACCTGCTTTTATTAATTTATTTTCTATTGAGATTGTGTAATCAATGGGTTAATCTGGGTACATATTGGTTATATCTAAGCTAGTAATTATAGTTTTAATAATTTTTAACTTATTTAATTTATTAATTCATACCTGTTTTTTATATTTTATTTGTATTCTAAATTTATCTTTGATCTAATTGCTATATCAATAATTTTAGTAATAATATAACCTGGGGCTGTTTTGAAATTAATTAATGGCCTTGTTGTTATACCTTCCTTGTGTAATTTTGGGAAACCTGTAAGTTTTGGGGTACAAGGTATACGTGGATAATCTGACATGATATTTTAATTTATTATTATTATTATTATATATTTCTTTGTATTTAACTATGGAATCTTTTTTTAATTTTTAAAACTTTATTGTTGGGTCATTAATTTTTTTTAAAACCATTTCATTTATATATTCATTTTATTTCTCAATTGAAATAACGGGAATTTTTGTTTTATTGTATTGGTATTTATAAAATTAAATCCAACAATTGCAAAAAGATTACAAAATGTAAAAAGCTAATAGTTATTGTGTAATTATAAACAGGTTAAGAATTTATAAAAGATATCACTGAGGATGGGCTTAGGCCCAATAGCATTATGATGAAGTAAAAGATTAAAGGTGAGTGTTTCTCTAATTCTGTGAATTGCGAAGGCTATTGTATATATATATATACGGGTGTAACATTTAGGATCAGACTTTTTAACTTTTCTCCAAAATAACATCTTTTAACAAAAGTCAGATTGAGCCTTCATGGGTTATGCTTGGAAGTATCCCAAACAAATAGGAGAAATTTGTCTGGTGAACTGAATCTAAAAAAACTTCATAGCTTCATTTATCATCAAATCACACCTCACTAGATCGCATTTAGAGATGTAACTCGGAACCTAGTTTGACAGGTGTCCCCTTGAGAGGCGTCACTGAATGATCTTTTTTAAGAAATACACCACCTGCTGAACCAAGCAACACCAGAGTTTAGAAAAGGCAGCATTTGGATATGGTGGGCTGCCACTTAGAAGATAACATGCAACTGGAAGCATTGGAATGCCCTAACACTACACACACAAATAAGAAAAATACAAAGTCCAAAATCAAACCATCTACATTTCCACACACAAAGTAAACTTGCTGCAGCAGACTGGTAAACTAAAAATAATAACTGGCCGAATGGACCGATACAAAATTCTCATCATGGGTCTGCAGGAAATAAGAAACACTGACCAGGATGCCATGGAATCTCATGGATATAGACTCTGCAGAGGTATACCTGGAAAGAGAGTGATGAAAAAGTCCCACAGTTTTGAACTGGCTTTTTATTCAGACTCAAACACTCAGAATCTAAGAACAGTCAGAATCTGAACACTCACACCAAATGCATCTAATAAAATCTACATTAATAAGTAGATGCATCCACTAATAATAAAAATAATTCTCCAAAAGACTATAAAGAAACAGTAACGTTCTGGAATCTACTCGACCTTACTATAAATAACATAACTGAAATCCATGTTAAAAAATTAATTGGAAACTCAATGCCCAACTAGACAGAGAAAGAAGACCACGACAACATCGGAAAATGGCCCGCCCAAAAAAAACAAACAAAAATGGACAGAGATTCATTGATCTCTGCAGAAACAACAACCTAATATTGAAATCCACATATTTCAAGATGAAATCTAAAAACACCTTGATTACACTATAGGAGAATGGTAACTCGACAGTCTTTATGGATAAACAGCACCACATGGAGATCTACAGTGTAAAAGTCATCCGAGGCATAGACACTGCATCCAATCACTATTTAGTCAAAATAAAATTTGCTTCACAAAGAAAACAACAAAATCAAGTCCTAAAACTAGAAGAAAAGAGGATCCTGCCCGACTGATCAAGAATGAAAATTACCAAAAAGCAACCAAAAAAATAACAATCACAGATAAATCAAAGATCCAGTCAACAACAATAAACAAATCGCAGAAGAATTAGCCCCAATAAAATCCCGTACAAAAACATCAATGTTGGAATAGCAAATGTATCAGAACAGTGGAAAAAAATCGACTATTGCTATTAATCCCAAAAATTAGAAATATCCTTCCCAAATCTAGTAAAACAAAGAAAAGAAACCACCTGACCCCTAAGGAGAATAAAGAGACTACATCATTAAGAAACACTCAAGTCAATATAAGAAACTGGCTAACAGAAATATAAACAATGTGGAAATCCTTGTTAAATATATTAATGATATCCTAAATTGCGAAGAACCAACAAAATTCTTAAACTTTAACACCAACACTACCAGAAAACATCAACCCTCCCACAATAAAAGTAATCTACCAACCACTGGGTGAGATGAAGAATTACAAAGGAGCAGGAGAAGATCAGACTTTTCGAAAGATCTGAAAATATGCATGAAGATCAGCAAAAATTGTCCTTCATCATCAGTTTGTCAACATCGAGATCAAAGAAGAACTACCAGAACAGTGGACGATAGCCCTCATCCATTGACTACACAAAAATGGGGGCAAAACAGACCCTAACAATTAACTGGGGGGTCTCACTCCTAGACACAACATACAAAATTCTTTCAAGAATCATCCTCAACAGGAGCAAACCACAACTCGAAATAACCAGGAGAATACAAGGAAGGTTTAAGAGCCTGGAGGAGCTGCCCAGACCAAATCTTGAGTTTCAAGCTAATAATGGATTACAAGAGGATGTGGTCATAACGTTTGTAGATTTCAGGAAAGCTTATGACTGCATCCCTACTAAAAATTCTAAGACGCCTTGAACTACTTATCAAATTATAAACATGATAAAACTGACCCTTACAAACAGTGTCAAAGGTAATATTCAAAGGTGAGCTCTCAGAACCTTTTGAGATCAAAACAGGATTGCGCCAAGGCAATGAGTTCTTACGACTACTGTTCAACTGTATTTTAGAAATTGTAATTAGGGAATGGCTCAAGCTCTCAAAAAGGTGTCTCCCAAAAGTTAAAATGAGTGGAAAAATTGAAACAAACTGTGCTAGTTTTGCTGACGAGTTGCCACTTGTAGCAAATGTCATTGATGAAACTAAATCACGGATATTAGTACTTCAAAACATTACAAATAAAATTGGACCCAAAATTTAGTAACCCAATTTAAATACCTTGGAAAAATAGTAACAAACAATCTAAACAAAAAATCCTTTATCTGAATAAGAAGAAAAATCTAGCTGAAGCACAAAAATTAACCTGGTACACTTATAATAAAAATGCCTATCAATAAATACAAAAATAAGACACTAAAACACAGTTATAAAACCATAAACCACTTATTCAGCAAGCAAACACTCTTCCACCTGAACGAACAATCAAAGACAGACATGTTCCAGAAGATGGAAAGAAAAAATTGGAAGAACTTGCATTGTGGATAAAATGTATCAGAAAGATGGGCAGTGGTGGAGTATGCCAAACAAAATCATGTACAAAGAGTTAGAACCCATTACTGATATGCATAAGAGATTAGGATTCTTTCGACATAATCATGAGGATGCAGTATTCAAGACTTCGGAAACTGCTAATGCAGTACAATCTCGACTCGGAAAATACAAAGGCAGGATGCAGATGATTCGGAGAAATAAGATAGGATCTGAAGGAAATTGGCATTACATCAGTAGACGCCACAGGTACGATAAAATTAAATGAGAAAATCACGAACAAAAACACTCATAAGATAAAACCTCACAACACAAACATTGCAACACTAGAAAGGGCACAAAAATCAAAATGTATAAAAAAGTAATGGGAGGACCACAAGGCCCAAACAGTCCCATCAAAGAGACATGCATAACAGACTGACTAAAATGATCCTATGCGGTCATAAAAGATAATAATAATATATATATTTAGCCCACCAGGCTGATCTAGTGTTTAACTCATCACAAAAAAGTTGTTTTAACAGCTGATTTTCAAAGTCGAAAGTTCTCAGGTTTAAATCCTAGTAAAAGTCAGTTGCTTTTATACAGATTTAAAAACTTAGCAGTGAATACCTGTGTACTCTGGTGGTTGGGGTTTAATTAACCAGGAATGGATCTTCTGAGTCTCTACTAAACTAAACAAAGTGTCGTCTGATACATATCATTATCTCATTGAGCCATGGTGAAATAAGTTTACATGTTGTGAATCTTCTATGTATATATTTCTAATCTTACTGTGAAAACGATTAAATTATTTTCTATGGAAGTAGTTCATAAATATTTATGAATTTAGCCATTCAGAGTTCAAGATCACAGAATAATAACTTATATTCATGTTTGCCAGTTCCCAGAGTCATTACTATATTTCAGTTTAATACTAGTCATACATTTTTTTTTTTTAAATGAATTTTAATGTTTTTGAAATATGAAAATGTTTTCCTTCTTAGTGTGGAAATTTCTAAAACAAGGGGCAGGACAAATACCAACATCACATTCCCAACAGTTATATTGTGATTCCTTTCTTATGTTGTTTGCATAACAAACAATACATCTTTTAGGTGCAATTTTTATTCTGTATCGGGAATATACGACAGGAAATGTCATTCTCAGAGTATGACAGAATCATCTCCTACAGAGAGCCTACAATTTTTGGGAGTGACTTTGATGAATTTCAACATTTTGTTCAATAAGGGGCTTCTCAGAATTGAAGAAGAGTGTACTGGACTGTAAAGTTTTAAAAAAATGTATTAAAATTGTAGCTCCAGCTTTTTAATGTTTTTAGTGAATGGAGTCATATATAATTTATAATTTTCTGTTTAAAAGACCATTAGTCGGTTGCTTTAAACTTTCTTCCCTAGTTTTTTTTTTAAAGTTTGATTTTGGTTTCATGTGAAGCAACTAAAGTACGTCTAGGCATAGTCATGGTAATGTTCTCTGATAGTTTTGATCTCCATTGTACATAAATTTCTGTGGTATAAATAATTGAGCTGCTTGTGTGTGGCTGACTATCACCTTTATTTCAGTGGTAATATCATGTTTATGTAACACTTGTGTATATTTGTTGCATGAAGAAAATATTGCAAAACCTCTTCTTCTCTTTCATTCTTGAGAATGACTAGTGCCATTTTTATTAGTGATGTGTCTAATGTCAGGTCTCGCATTAATAATTCACTTGACAATATTTTATATATATATATAAGCCGATCAGTAATGGGTGTGATAATTTTGAAAAAGTGACAGATCCTTTTGTGACTGAAGGGACCAACCTAATTAAATTAGAAGATTATAAAATCAAACATGAAGCAGTAAGTTAGTTTTACTCGCCCTTTCAGAGTGTATTTAGTGGAGTAGTTATATGAGTGAAACTTTATGTAAGCACTTAATGTTGATTTTTTAATTTGACTTCATTGCATTTTTTTACCATGTTTTGGTTTATTCTTTAGTAATACATGAACTTTCAAGTACGAGGATCATTACAGTTCTGATGTCTTACTAGACTGATTGATATGTACTGCCACATTGGCCAAAAAGTTACTGTTCTTTTACCACAATAATGTGTGGGTACACATATCTCTGATAGTAGTTGCAAAACTCAATGATAATTTACACTTTGACAATGACATGTGGAAGCATGTGCTGTATTCACCTGACTTTGCTTCAATTAATTACTACTCCCAAATCTGAAGGAATGGCTCATTGGACAAAGATTCATTTCTAATTATGCAAAGGTGAGAGAACTGCTTATTTCGCAGAGTTGGACAAATCACATCATACTGAAAATATAAAAAAAGTTGGAAAGTTGGAATGAGTCAATTTGCAGGAGAAATAAGTTGAAAGTTTAAAAAAAATCTTCAAAACCTTCCTGAACAACCCCCATATTTGTTTTAAATTGACTTATAAAATCAATTTTCTCAAAATTAAATTTGTGATTAATGTGTTTGCTATTTTTTTTATATTTTATTTGTTTATTAATGCTTTAACAAATAACAATGACAGACAAAAAAAAATTTAATGTTTCTCTAAGTATAATACCATTTCTTGAAATGGTTTGTTGTGTACATTACAGATCTGTAAATACAATTTTTCTATTACCGTTTGTTTTAAATAAGTTAGGCTTCAAAAACAATTACGGGAAAATATAGTTAAAATTTGTAATTTTGCATGGCCATACCTATTTTAGAATGATTTCCTTGCTTTTCTTCCCTCAGGCACAACCCAAATTAATGTCCAACAGTAATCGGCTAGCATGTTTGTATTGAATTTCTCTTTACAGCGGCTTTCCATCACCGAAATGTCTTGATGAAAACATTCACTGTGTGTTTGTCACTTACATCTCTGAGGTTGTCTGGGAAAAAATCCGATGTGAGTGTAGGAAATGTATTTTCAAAGAAATATTACATCCCAAAGTTCTATATGAAATAAGAAGTTGATAATAATATCGTGGTAAGTGTCAGAGTTTTGTTTGCAGATAAACTTTTGTAAACGTCTTTAAATGAAACCCAAGCTGCACATTCTACATTAGTTAACATTGAGTTAAATACATCATCTTCGATCGACTCTCTTATTTGAGGACCAACAAATATTCCTTCTTTAATTTTTCCTACACTTACATTCGGAAATTTCTGCTTGGATTCGGAAAAATCCACGACTATCCTTCTTCATTACTTTTACAAAGTCCTAGCTTGATAATGAGAGGAGGTAAAAATATTTTATTAGATTCAACTAAGGGCCCGTGAATAATATTTCTCCTATTTGGAGTTAAGTTGTTTTGTTTCTTCCACTCTTTGGTAACATACTGTTTATCCCTAGCTCAGTTGTCCCATTTGCAAAGAAAACACATATACTTGGTATAGTCTAACTGCATGTGTAACAAAATAACTATAACTTTGAAATCACCACATATGTTCCAGCTATGTTTCTTTATAATTTATTTTTTCAAGAACATCTTTCATCAAATCGTATTCTCTTTCAAAATAATATCATAAGTGATTGGTATTGAGGGATATTTGTGTCCGTTGTTGTAGAACCACTTTTAAACTATCGGTAACAATCGGTTACGTGATCCTTTGGTTCACGTCAAACCATAGGTACACTTAATCGCAAAGCCTTCCATGTACCTTTCAGCTTGACCTTATATGTAAATTTTGGGATTCGATACAGTTCATTTCTTAACTCATATAGCCCATAGCATTTAGCCCACCAGGTTGGTTTAGTGTTTAACTGCTGATTTTTGAAGTTGAAGGTTCTCAGGTTCAAATTCTAAAAAAAGTTAGTTGCTTTTATACAGATTTAAAAGCTAAACTCTGGATACCGATGTACTTTGGCAGGTGAAGTTTTATTAACCATATGACTCAGGAATGAAAGACCTGAGTGTACAAGACTACATATTGTTTACATATCATTTTGATCTCATTGGGCCATGGTAATAAGGTTTCTTTATTGTTCATTTGTCAAACAAATTGCAACATACACTGTAAGAAAATAAAGTGTATAATATATATATAGGTTATATATATATATATATATATATATATATATATATATATATATATAACCATTGTAATATTCTATTAATAGTAAATTTATATAAAAATAATATAAATATATAAAAACAATTTTATTCTTTTTTGGCCTAATTTTGTCATATACTTGGATTTTTCTAAAATTTTTAGCAACACAGATTTTAATGGTATTTACTATGAAAAATATTTATTTTTATGATATGAGATCTGTATATAAGTGGTATTATTACTAAGTTCCAGTCAGAATAAAAAAAAAATATATTTGTTAGAAATTAATTAGTTTGTAATGTGTTTTCTTCTTTTTTTTTAAAGGAATCTGAGATCTTAGTGAATGATGTTTCACCACTGGTTAATCTTAATATGAAAAGCAATGAACTTCGAATAAAAGATTTTCACACAGTGAAGACAAAAGATGGGATGGTATTTTATCCGTGTCGTGTAAGTATTAGCTATTGGCTATTGTAACAAACATGATTTTGATTGTTAATTTCATTACTGTGTATATATTTCAATGTGTTAGTTTTAAAAAAAAATGTTTGTAACTGTATTTAGTTCTGTTTAATTAATATCGATTTATTAAGATGTTTGTGAATGATAAATGGTCAATGTGTGAGAGCAAAGTGTGATTATGAAATTCATTGATGACTGAAATATGTGAATTTTAACCTGTTTTATAGAGGTGACATTTTAGTAGGCTTTGGGTGATTTGTTGTTAATTGTATTCAGTGTTCATGTTTCAATATTTATCAGGTAGGCAGGTTAAAGTGGACCTGGTAAGACTAAACATGGTTGTGACATAAAATCTGTAAATGAAAAGAAAATAATATAAAATCTAATTTTGTGATTACATTAGGAAGACTCAACATATCTACCATATTTTGACAAAAGATATCCGAAGTGATCACCCTACACAGCTGATGCATCAATGCTAAAGTAATCATATTGAGAGTCACCTGATGCAAACTGTTGTCAATGACTTCAGTTATTTATTGTGAACATTTGCCTTCAGTTATTGATAGTGTAGGACTTGCAACTAGACAAATCGTCTAGTCAGAATTGCACTAGACAAATCGTGTTGACAAGGAAAACCGTGGTTCTCGAAAATTATTGCACTGAAGCATGAATAGTTTACAACAGACAATAATAGATTAGAGCAGTAATATACACCTCCAATAATAGTGCTAATAGGAGCAGTGTAAAAGGTAACACTCAAATACCTGTAGTTAAGCTCTCTCAGTTTGGTTTTTAAGTTTCTTGCCCTGTGTGGAAATATATATATATTAGTGTTTATGCATGTGCACCACTTCATCAGATTTATTTACAAGTTTTTTAAAATGTATTTAATATATTGTTAAAAGAGGATGCTAATTTAGAAGAATTCAAAAAATTATATATTTTTATTTTATTTATTATAAAATTATACATTATACATCATGTTTTCCAGTTTGATCATATATATATATATATATATATTTATATATATATGTTGTATTTTTATAATAAAAAAATCAACTTGAACAACCCAAGTACAGAATTATAAAGTAAATGAAATGACACTTACCTTATTTTTTATTCCAAAAGCACCTTTGCAGGATCCTGCATCATCAGCTGTATATAATATATTTATATAAAATTACATATCAAACATAATAAAAAATTAAAATATTGTAAATAGTTAATTTTAATATTAAAATTTCCATGTAGTGAAAATATCAAGAAATTTAATTTAAATAATACTAGGTAAAGTTTAGACATTTTTCAGGTATTTAAACATAAATACAAAAGATTCCTACTTGATCATCTTTCAGACAGAATATGAAGATGACACTTATAAAAGCAGCAACAGATGGCAGCACATTTTTATATAAAAAAAAGAAATAATCATAATTTTTATAAATAGTGTGATTTAAATCCACTCAGTAATGTAAATTGGCTTTCCAGGTTACATAGCGTAAATTTATTCTATTTATTTCATTTTTACTGCATGAAGTACATTAAATTTGACAGTGTCTTTAACTATCCTGCACATATGAAAAGTTGTCTCACCACTAAATAAGATATCTAACTATAAATAAGAGTTATAACTTGTATTCTTGCAAACTTAGTGCTTATGGTAATGTTGTGAACAGTAGAAAGAGATATTTGCAGTCCATAACCAGGTCGCCTAATAAAGTTAATGGGACGGGCAGTGAATGCGTCGCTTACATGATCCATAGCCTCATCACAACTGTAACCTTTGATGATTTCTGTCTCTTAAAGTCATACCTTTGAAGACGTTAAACTTTGACGTAAAAGAATTGATATTCCATTCAGTTTGTACAAGCTGTTAAACATGTGTACATGATTGAAACTCCATTAACTAAAGCATGCACTGAATGGTTTTTGTGGGATCCATATCTTGATGGACTACAATCGCATTGGAGTCAGCCTGTCTGCACATCATATGCATATTCTACTGAATTTGAAAGTACACTGAACAATTCTTGGAGATTTATGCTATCATTTGAGTCTACTAAGAAGTTAGGACTGATTTCCTAAATATAGGCCATTTATTTTGGATACCTTTAGCCCAGACAATCTGTAAAGTTTCAGCTATGTGTATAGATATGCAATAGGATAAGTAAAGTTTGTTATTACGTTAAACTTTACTTGTGAATCATTAAATAATATTCCAAACGATGTTTATTTTGAATATATGTTTAAGATATTCAGTTTTTTATCCATATTTTGCAAAATAGAATAATGTTATTTTAATGGAAATAATTTTACATGAATTCATAATTACTTTTTAACGATTGTTTTAATTTTACAGGTTATTATTGATAAATTAACCATCACTGCAAGTACTAAGAATTGTAAGAGATGTGTAAATAATTCGGTATATGATGGAATTATAAAACAAAAATCCAGTGAATGTAATTGTGCGAATGGCGATGTAAGAACAGAAAATTTAGTCAAGGATATAAGTAGTCAAAATGAGTTACCTCAGCAGAAAGGAAAGAAATTGGTTTGTGAATATTGCAATGAAAGATTCAGATGTAAATGTTATTTAAAGAGGGACATTAACTTCTATGCTAAAGAGAAAGAAAATAATTCTTACTCTTGTCAAAAGTCTCTTATTCTTAAAAATAAGTTAAAAACACAACTTATTACGCACAAAGAAGAGAAATATTATGTTTGTAACTTTTGTCAAAAGTCATTTAATCGCAAAGGCAGTTTAAAATTACATCTTAATATTCATACAAAGGAGAAGAATTATATTTGTAACTTTTGTCAAAAGTCATTTAATCACAAAAGCAGTTTAGAAAGACATCTTAATATTCATACAAAAGAGAAGAATTATATTTGTAACTTTTGTCAAAAGTCATTTAATCACAAAAGCAATTTAGAAAGACATCTTAATATTCATACAAAAGAGAAGAATTATATTTGTAACTTTTGTCAAAAGTCATTTAATCGCAAAACCAGTTTAAAAACACATCTTAATATTCATACAAAAGAGAAGAATTATATTTGTAACTTTTGTCAAAAGTCATTTAATCGCAAAACCAGTTTAAAAACACATCTTAATATTCATACAAAAGAGAAGAATTATATTTGTAACTTTTGTCAAAAGTCATTTAATCACAAAAGCAATTTAGAAAGACATCTTAATATTCATACAAAAGAGAAGAATTATATTTGTAACTTTTGTCAGAAGTCATTTAATCACAAAACCAGTTTAAAAACACATCTTAATATTCATACAAAAGAGAAGAATTATGTTTGTAACTTTTGTCAAAAGTCATTTAATGTCAAAAGCAATTTAAAAATACATCTTAATATTCATACAAAAGAGAAGAATTATATTTGTAACTTTTGTCAGAAGTCATTTAATCTCAAAAGCAATTTAAAAAAACATCTTAATATTCATAACTAATTAGAAAAATTTCTGTTTGTAACCTTTGTCAAAAATCTCTAATTTTTTCAAGTGTGCATAATTTAAAACAACAATAACAAATTTTATCCAGGTAAAGATAAGGAAAAATTGGTTTTCCTTAGGTATTGTTCAACATTGTGGTCGTTGGTAAGGGATAATTATTGAAGAAATTATCTGAAGTCGAAACTTGAACAGTTTTATGGTAGGTAAACAAAAAATTAACGTTTGGCTTAGTTATAGCTACAAAGTACATTTTTAATAATTTTATTACCACTGTAGTAGCACTGCCACTATTAGGTATTGCATCAGAGGATTAAGTAAAATGGCAGTTTTGTAGCCATGGTATTTGTGAAAAATACGATTCCTGACCGGTATTTGAATCCAAGACATCTAGATGAAAACTGAATCATTACCACTGACTCCAAGGCTACAGACAACCTAAAAAAGAGTTTAGATTTATGTATTACTCTAGAGTATAATATGCACGTGATGATGAATATATTAACCCCAGAACCACGTATTATGCCAGTCAGATAACTTGGTTGGTGCTGAGAAATTCTACCATTTCAGAAAAGGTGGTACAGAAAAAACATTTGTGAAGTTCACAAGTGAGACTTATACAAATCACACATTACATGTGTTTTTCTCAAATTCATTTTCACAAATAACGTTGATCTTGCATGAATTTAAAACCTCATTCTGATTTTGTATTTAAGTTTACTCGCATATTAAAAACAAATAGGAGGATTCCTGAACCTGTTGTCATTATTGACCTCAAAAACTTCATTTTTAATTTTTTATCAACATGTAAAAGAATGACTGCCTCTTTCATGTGTCAATTTCTTAAAAAATTTTTCTTATCTTATCTCCTTGTTGTGAGTTATTTTCCTCATTGTTTTACACACTAAAATGGTTAAAAGTGCTCATAACCTTGAATATAAACAGAAACTAACATTTTGAAATGCATGTCTCAAATCGTTGTTAATATTCCTATTATATTCTCAAATATATTCTATTCACAATAGAAAAAGGTTTTGGAAAGTATAGGAGCTGCAAAGTTAAACAATAGAGGGCAGAGATTTGAGATGCCAGGTCTCTTACCATACTTTGAAATTCGATCTACTTCTGTACCACTTTAACTCTTTACTGCTATTATTATATTAATGCTATTGTCGGTTCACAGCTGACCCAAAAATTGAAATTCTCGCAATATTAAATTTTTTTTTTGGTTGACAAAATTATTGACCGTATTTGCAATGCAAAAAACATACAAAGGTGGCTTTTTAGTGGTTTTATATAAAATTTAATTAGATTACCTGATTGTAGCATGTGTAAAACATCATATTACTTAATATACATTATTTCAAATATCTATCATTGCATTTAAGAAATAAAATATTCAACATAATGTTTAGAATATATATAAATTAATAAAACTAATTGATCTAAATATGTGATATATGTATGAAAATTACAAACGTGTTTTTTGATAAAAAGATTAAAAGTTTTTTACCCGTATTATAAAATAAACAAAGTAATTAAAAAATTAAATAATCTAAAAATCTTCTATGTAACAAGAAATTTGAAAATGTCTGATTCTTGAATGAAATGTATTTGTAACAATAAATTGTGATATTTCAAAACTAACTAGAGACAAATATGTATTGAAAAATTTTAAATTAAGAAAAAAATTATTAATTTTATTCAAGATCTTCATTTTTGCAACTATTTCTTCTGATGTTATTTGTACTTGCATACATGGTCTCACACTCACTACAGACGTTGAGATGTTTGTTGTCATTGATTGATGGGCACATATGACATCGCCTGTGTTTTTTCTGTAGCAATTCAGGTTTGATCTTTCCTTTTTTAATTTTTAATACATTTCTAATAATAAAGTCAGCGATGTTGAAAGTCTGGATTCTTCAAGTCAACGTCTCATATGAGTTAAGGCAAGTGATTTTCTTAAATATGTGTCCATATTTTCAGGGCTTATTTTTCATGAACATTCAAAAGGTGCATAGATCCTGAAAACTGGCAAGCATCTTTTCTACAATTAGATACTTGGAGGGAGAATAATTCGACCTGCAATTTGAGATTAACATTTTAAATAATTTGAAAATATGAGCAGTTTTGTCACCATCTTGTATACTGGAGTGTACTTTAGTGCCGTTAAAACTAACAGAAATACAAACCCTGAAAGGACATGGTTTCCCTGAATATAACACTTCCAGTTCCATCATTTTCTGTAGATTCCTCACATCTTCTTTACTAGAATTAAATTTACCAAATAAATACAGTAGTCCATTAAAGCTTTTAATTCAATATTATGAGTGTGATTAACAAAGGAAGTTGCAGAGCAGTACTTTTAGTGATAATTTAATAATTTTATGTTCTAATATAATGTATAACATTTCATCAGTAAACAGTAATTCCCAATAATAAATTGAATTAATAGAGATGCAAGTTTTTAGCAGTTTCTTTTATTTGAGAAAGATGAGTCCTAATAACCTAAGTTCTTGAACTAATAAGTTCAGTACTCAATTTATAACAATTTTTTTTATAAACAGACTTTCGTCTAATTTCCTCTTCAACAATTCATCGGATACACTCATCGGATTTTTGTTTTTAATTTCACATACATTTTCAGGACTTTCTATGTCACATTCACTATCGCTATCATATTCACTAAATATAGATTCACGGTCCTACAGATCATCAGTTCATTAAGATATCTTCAATTTCATTTTCATTCAAGCTTTTACTACATTCACAAGAGGTACTTATACTCAGTAAACTCATAATTTGTTAAAAATGTAAAAAATACAATGACGATTTTATTACAAAAAAAAAAAAGTAACATTGCTACTATCATCGGTTTGATTGTGAACTCTCGTAAAAAATAAACTAATAAGTTTTCATTGTACATGGCACTATAGCTGGCCTTTTAACACCCTTGAATAGAGTGGACAATGAAATCAGGGAAGTAGCAACTGTCATTGCAACATAGCCAACAAAAATATACCTCTCGGGTTAAAAATGACCAGATGACAGCAATTAAGAGTTAAATGTGTATAACTTTGCAATTATTTTGAATTTATGCCCGTAAATTTACCAAAATATTTTTCAAAATATATAATATCAGAAAATGTAAAAAAAATTACATTTTTTTTTAACACCTAAAAAAATTAAGAATCTTTAAGATTAGATCATACTTTGTTGCTACTGGTATATTCCGATACATTCTTTAAGAAATTTTTTGATACATAATTTAAGAAATATATTTCAGCAATTACATTTACCATTTCTATTTGAATCTTGCCCGATCTTTTGTAAAGGCAAAAAAATCTCTTCTTTACTATTTATTTTTTCCACACAGAATCATCTTCCCTTTCTAACCCACCCTGATATATTTCCCAATTTGTTTATTGATGTGCTCTTCTCTTCTTTGTATTCTCTACAAGTTTTATAACATTTTAAAGGTTACTGAAAGGAGAGACATTCCACTGTAAATTTAGTCTCCTCTTTTGTGTCAAGGATGAATTGGGGCAGAGTAGCCATTCTGGCAGGATTTTTTTTGTCTTCCAAATATTTTCTGTAATAGATCATTGATTTATTAGTTAATAATCATAATTTTAAAAATTACACAGTTATTGGGTCCTCACCCGGATGCTTTATTATTTTTTTGAGATCAGATTATTCTTTATTTCTTGTTTATTCGGGGGGCTTGAGTTTTCTAGTTTAGTTACTGGTTACAAATAGTTGAGCTTTTTTCTGGATTTTTTAGCAGATTCAACAGTTTTTCAAAATTATTGACTAAAATTTTACTATCGCAAAATAATATTTTTTATTAAATTATATATGTATTCAATTTTTTATAAAATAAATATCTTTATCAAATAGAGTATTTTATTGTAATAAAAAAATTAGTTTATTATATTTCAGTTTTAGAAATGTTTATAATATATAAATTGCGATTATTATGTGATGTTAAGAAATAATATTTTGTTCATAAATTAAAAGATTTCAGAATTATATAGTCTGATTTTACAATATGTATGTGAAATGAAAACTTAATCTTCCACTTAAATATTTAAGTGGATTAAACTATATTTATATACTCTTATTATTTAAAAATTATGTTTTTGATTAATTTTCATATGTACATTCAAAGTTATTTATTTTTTTAATCAAATAAAGTTCTACAAAAAACAGATTGCTTTTTTATTTAAAATGTACACCATTCCTTTTCGTAAGAACTGTTTGTTGTATTATATTATGACCAGATGCATTTATCCTGTACCAGTTAGATAATTAAAACTAAATTAAAGTTACCCTCTTTGCCCGACCTACATTGTGAATCTGCATAGTCTTAAGTTTTCCGTTTAAATTTTTTAGTGTCCCAGCCATGGGGGTTTAAATGCGGTGGCCTCACATAAAAAAGTAGATTACTATGAGGTTGTTTCATTTATAAAAATCTCATTTTTCTACATTTAATGGTATGTCATTGTTATAAACTTAGGCATATTGTTATAAACATATGGATAGACGATGGGCATGGATAGGTATGGGCATCCTAATGCGCAGCAGTTATTCTAGTAGCTAAATACAATTATTTATACAGTAGGAATTTTCTTGAAGGTGACTAAGATTCAGTCGGGATTTATCTATTCACTGAAATAGAATAAGAAAATAAATAATAAATTTTTCCAATTTTTTTGCACAGAAAAACGTCTGAAATATTTTAGATAATATCTGTCAGTGCATTTTTATTTTTCAATATAATTCATTAGAAAAGTTTGGGAAAATTATTGTAAATTAAAAAGTAGTTTTTTTTATTATATAGAACCATTTTCTGGGAGTTTCCGTACTGATTTGTCAGATAATTCTTTAACTACTAACCAAGTTTATCTGTACATGGCTAGAAATAATTTAAGATTGTTTTTTAATATTATTGATTTGTTTTGATGGGTTGCTGTCAGATTGCATGTAAACTTGAAAGAGAGTGATGACACAAGTAGTGATCTTAGTGTGCATCTATTACTGAAAATATTTCATTATCGATGTTCAAAATTAACAAAATTATTATATTTTATACTTCCGTTATAATGTTATATTCTTTTCCCTTTAATGGTTTGCAATGATCATTGATAGAGTAATTACTGTGTTGTCCATTAGAACTGTTGTTATTGTTGTCTAATGCTGAATTTGGATTCTTATTAATTCTTATTATCAATTTGGTTGATAATTGATCTTATTAATTTCATTTACTCTCAACTTAATATTTTCCTTGATCTCTATATGATCACAGCATTTCTTCAATTCTCCAACATTATACTTTTCGAAATGCATGCAACATAATCCTTAAGGTTTTTTTTTGTGTAAAGGTGTGCTACATTTTATTGCAGTATTATTAATATTTTACTAGAAAAGATGACCTCTCTTGGCACTTATGATGTCTCACCTGTATGGTTTTTTGGGTCTGTTTCTTGAAGAGAATTCAGGTCAGTACATTTCTTATTGTGTGAAAAATATAACTGAGTTAATCAGATGTGACAGATTTAAAAGTTACATCTTAGCGGTCTAATCTGAGATCTTTACTTTTTTTATATATTTTAATGATGATAACACTGTCCAGTTGAAAGTTCTGATTTTTTTTCCAGATAACATAAAACATTGACATTTTAAAATATAACCATTTGTTTAAATACGTTCCAGTATTTTTCTGTATATGATCTTGAAGTAAACAATAGTACAAAATGTTATATTTCTATCTTTCTCATAAAAAGGATAGTGCTTGGGTTTGTTTGTCATACGTGCTCACATTTTTATGTTAGCTGCTATTGGCACAGAGTAGACCAAAATTGGTGCGCCGGGCAGCTGCACACTGCAACTCTCTCCTGCTAGAAGCAGTCCATTGTCGGTTAATTTATGTTATTTAAAAAAGGCTGATCCGCTCTGCGCCAGTAGCAGCAGCTGGACCAGCAACTAACACAACCTCACACGAGAACACACATATAACCAAACAAAGAAGTCATTCCCTGTTATCAATATTGCTAGCTTCAAACATTATATTTCTGTTAAAAACTATTATAAATTCTATATCTACTCACTCAAGCCTATTTTTAATACAAAAACACCAAAACGTTCAGAAGAATATTCTCTATGCACTAATTTTTTTTTTTTTTTTTGTCTTCAGTCATTTGACTGGTTTGATGCAGCTCTCCAAGATTCCCTATCTAGTGCTAGTCATTTCATTTCAGTATACCCTCTACATCCTACATCCCCAACAATTTGTTTTACATACTCCAAACGTGGCCTGCCTACACAATTTTTCCCTTCTACCTGTCCTTCCAATATTAAAGCGACTATTCCAGGATGCCTTAGTATGTGGCCTATAAGTCTGTCTCTTCTTTACTATATTTTTCCAAATGCTTCTTTCTTCATCTATTTGCCGCAATACCTCTTCATTTGTCACTTTATCCACCCATCTGATTTTTAACATTCTCCTATATCACCACATTTCAAAAGCTTCTAATCTTTTCTTTTCAGATACTCCGATCGTCCAAGTTTCACTTCCATATAAAGCGACACTCCAAACATACACTTTCAAAAATCTTTTCCTGACATTTAAATTAATTTTTGATGTAAACTAATTATATTTCTTACTGAAGGCTCGTTTAGATTGTGCTATTCGGCATTTTATATCGCTCCTGCTTCGTCCATCTTTAGTAATTTTACTTCCCAAATAACAAAATTCTTCTACCTCCATAATCTTTTCTCCTCCTATTTTCACATTCAGCGGTCCATCTTTGTTATTTCTACTACATTTCATTGCTTTCGTTTTGTTCTTGTTTATTTTCACGCGATAGTTCTTGCGTAGGACTTCATCTATGCCGTTCATTGTTTCTTCTAAATCCTTTTTACTCTCGGCTAGAATTACTATATCATCAGCAAATCGTAGAATCTTTATCTTTTCACCTTGTACTGTTACTCCGAATCTAAATTGTTCTTTAACATCATTAAATGCTAGTTCCATGTAAAGATTAAAAAGTAACGGAGATAGGGAACATCCTTGTCGGACTCCATTTCTTATTAGGGCTTCTTTCTTATGTTCTTCAATTGTTATTGTTGCTGTTTGGTTCCTGTACATGTTAGCAATTGTTCTTCTATCTCTGTATTTGAACCCTAATTTTTTTAAAATGCTGAACATTTTATTCAAATCTACGTTATCGAAAGCCTTTTCTAGGTCTATAAACGCCAAGTATGTTGGTTTGTTTTTCTTTAATCTTCCTTCTACTATTAATCTGAGGCCTAAAATTGCTTCCCTTGTCCCTATATTTTTCCTGAAACCAAATCTGTCTTCTCCTAACACTTCTTCCACTCTCCTCTCAATTCTTCTGTATAAAATTCTAGTTAAGATTTTTGATATGCACTAATATTTCTGTAAAATTCTTAATATGATCATAAAAATTAGGATATGAATGCATCAAGTGTCCAGGCGGCAGAGCCCTCTGATAAGATCGACTGACAGAGTTAACAGTGAAAAAATTGAAAAAACATTTTTAAGGTTCCACATGTTTTATTCAATCAATTTAAGTTCGATTAAGAACTGGTCATAAAGAAATGTGACTAGTACAATTATATCCATAACAAATTTTTTTTACATCAAAATTATTATTAACAACTGGTAAAAACTGCTTTTGTCTATCAGCTCTCGTGAGTCAGTATCTTTCATTTAATCACTTTTAATGCGTATAGAAACTGTTTTTTCCATCATTTTTAAAGAATTTTATTTCCATTATTATCATAGTTAGAGAAA
Source organism: Lycorma delicatula (assembly GCF_047948215.1). Taxonomy (NCBI): domain Eukaryota; kingdom Metazoa; phylum Arthropoda; class Insecta; order Hemiptera; family Fulgoridae; genus Lycorma; species Lycorma delicatula. Next base: position 82,548,390 of record NC_134465.1, read on the forward strand.
ACAGTTGAGTTGAATGTTGTTCTGTCGCTTGCAAAAATTATTAAAAATTCACTAAATTATTTTATACTTTTTTTAGCTGGTTTTAAAAATAAACGAGTCTTCTTCAGCCTGCAGAATAATAAATGTATCATCTTTTTTAGTTTTGTGATGACCTCAGTCCTCTGACTGCTAGCAATTTGCCACTTAATGCATCCTATGAATATATGTTTCATCTAAATAAACTATATTCCACTTTTTTTTTCATATTTGTGATTTGCAAGTAGTACATTCCCCAAGCACCAATATTTGGCCTTTCAATAAGCAATTGCATCCTGATAGTCTTCTTTATCAGAAATCAATGTCTTTTTAATTACAATTGACACCTATTTTTAAAGCTGCCAGGTTTAAGAGAAGTTCCTGATGGCAGAAACCCTTTTCTCTTTTATTGTAAAAAGTAAGTTCTTTTGTGGTCGAAAGTCCATTCAACAAAGAAGTCAATTTCAAACTTTATTTAGCATTCTATTTACTTAGCAGTCAAGGAAGAAAATGAAAATGTTGATCAATAGTGAATATTATTTCTCATGTCTTGGCCTTTGGTGGTTTGCTTGATATGGAAGTTGACCCTATGATAGTTTTTTATGCACAAAAGAAAAGCAAATGTTAATAGTTGCTTCAAAAACAACTGTAAACGATGCATTGTTTACAGTTGCATTATTTGAATAGCTAACCAAATTTTTCTTAGTACATATAGTATAGAATAATTACTATAATTATAGTAATTACAAAAACATAGGGCAATATTTCAATCAAATTTATAGTTACTGTGTTGTTAAACTTATAAGAATTATCAAATGTAGCTGTATTAAAATTACTGTTGTCTAATGTTAATTGATTTCTACTTAACGTAATTTTAAATATTTATGCAGTACAGAATAGTAGTAATTTAATAACAAATCGCAAAAAACCCTAAACTTAGAAAATTTTGTTGACATGTTGAAAAAATACACAGTACGTACTGTAATCAGTATATTCTTAAAATGCTCAGTTTAAAAAATCACAAATGTTTTCTGTTTCAATTTTGATATGTGCTTCCAGGCTGCACAATCTCACAAACACTTAAAACATTAATAGTTAGCTAGATGACCTGTTTTCTTGTCTTTCAAAGTAGGTAACAACAACTGCTTCAACATTTCCATGGCTTCAGAATGTTTTGGAAAAGTTACATCTTTTACCACTTCATCGTCCAAGCCATCGTTTTAGCTAACCTTTTTTTTCTTTGTAGAGGTGGGAAATCAATTTTACAGACGCCATATGGCAGTATCTGGGTCACCAACAGGTGCCGCAAGATGATGTTAAATGCATATGTGTACCTGCGCACTTCCGACTGACTAAACCTACCCCCTGACTACCTGGAATTGCTTAAAGAAGCATTACTTCAGAAAGGGGGTGGATGCATGCACTTACACATTCATACACCACAGTGCAATACATCACCATCCAAACGGTACACAAACAAATAATACATCCAACGACAAATAATACAAATCGTGATCAAACAGAATCAGATCAAATCAAAACATATGCAACAAATCTAACAAAGAAAACTCACACTAGTTCACATCAAACACCGTATGAGCAAAGAACATAATTGCAGACAGTACATCAAAGGATATCAAATCAATTTAAATCGGCCCCTTTCAAAGTCATCATATGTACAAAAACCCATGATCATCCAGACAGATCACAACCAGGTTCCGGAACATAATATATCAACATTATTACGTCAAAGGAACATATCATTCATATATGCAACAGAGATATCAAAATTATACAGGAGACATCTCAAACTAATAAAAGAAAGCACAGCAAGATCATAATAAAATATTGCTACTATGAAAAGATTGCATGCATGTACATACAAAATATATGAAAGTAAAAATAGCAAACATACATGAAAAAATCAGGACAAAGCACTCAGCCGAGAGCCTGTCCTCACACATGCCCTCTGGTGCCGTGCTCTATTTCGGGTCTCGTCATAAACATGTAACATTCGCATGACAGTTTTGGTGTAGTCCTCCACCACCCTCCAATGTCTTGTCCTACAGAAGCATCCTTTGTGTTTCGTCAGGGTGAAACATACATGTTCAGTTTAGTCTGTCCAGCATCTTATTTCACGCATCAGCAAATCTAGGGCATACAAAGAAAACATGTATATTTTCCTTCTTTTCCCCATTCCTGGCAGTTGTCATTGCGGTCACTAAATCGATGTAGGTTTGATCGGAAGCCTCCATGATCTGCCAGGAACTGTGTTAGTTCATATCCTAGCAAGCCATGCCCTCTACAACACCACCCCTTGATGTCTCCTATATGTTGGTGTGCCACCTGCCATTCGTGGTCCGATTCCATCGCTCCTGCCGCATTTGTGTCATCTCGCCCTGTATTTCCTGGGTCTGATGTTTCTTTTCATCTGTAGGCAGCGGGCCCAGTTCCTTTATCCTACAGCACTGCATAATGATGAGATCTATGAGCGGGAGTCCAGGTAGGACCTCCACTGCTTCCTTTGAGACCGTTCTATAAGCCGATATTACCTGAAGACAACACCTCCTATTGACAAACTCAATTTTTCCTCTATATTTTGCATATCATAAAACTCCCAACCACAGTTTTACACCATACAACAGGGCTGAATGAACCACTCCAGTCACCGGCCTCTTCTGCTACGTGGGCAGCAGATGTTGGAGGAGAGATAGCACATGCAGTAAACACTCTCGCCACACGAAGCCAACTCCCTAATGTACGCCCTGCGTAGGACGAGACACACGTCCACAGTGCCACACCTCCATCCTCAGATAGAATCCAGTTCGGACGGCGTTGCAGTGCATATGGCTCTGAAACTACGGCTATGTCCATGTCCATCTCCACTATGTGTCTGGCAAGCATATCCTGTGCCAGCACACAGAGGTTCATGTTTAGTTGAACTACTTTCATCTGCTTGTCGATTGCTGTCCATTCCTCCTCCGGCTCTCCTTTAGTTTATTTGTTCAGCACTTTGGGGATGTTACGCTGCCAGTCCAATGCCCCTTGACGTTACATGAAAGGCATTTTGGCATGCTGCTGCAGTCTGCCGCCTGGGTTCCAGCTGCTCCACAGTTAAACCATGCAGCTGACCTGTCTGCACTCTTTCAGTTCCTTGAGACACGCCAAACTTCAAGGCAGCTGTAACATCGCTGAGGGCAGTTTACAACATCCACCCTAACAACCTGTCAGGCTGACAGGCAGCCTGTCAGATGTAGGATCAGGCATCGTTGCATCTGTACTGATCTTCGCAGGTGTGGCCTCCACGTCAATATGTTTGATAAGTTATCCTATTCCATTTTGTTATTACAGAGATCTTAAACTGTCAAATGTTCTACACTTCTTAGCGAGTCTGTAGACACATTGCATGAAAGTGCAAAAATTTTGATGGGGGGTGATAGTGATGAAAAAATAATTTTTTTGGGGGGGATGGGGTATCGCCCGCGAAAATGGGAAAGTGGGGTGGAGCTACCTTGAGGATCTGGCCTGAAACCCTAAGGATTTTGGGCCCGAGAGCCTAGCATCTACATAATAGGGAAACAGCTGTTTCCCTATGAAAATCCCTCCTGAGACTTAGAAAAGTTTCTAAGTCCCACTTCGATCGGTTTGAATCTGCTGCCAGATCAAAGAGATTGAAGAAGGCTTCAGATCCATTTGGTTGGTAAAAAAGCAACTAGGTGGCAGACCTTTATGTACTAGGAAGTTCTTGACCACGTGGTGATTTTAAGGTTAGCCATGTGCTTGTTAAACTAACTTATTTATCCTATTAATTATTGATCAATAGTTTCTACCAGTTTATAACTTCACATTATTTCTGAAAATAATATTTTCTACTAAATTAAGCTATAAGTAAACACTTTATAGTCAATATAACACATTACTACTCACGTTACTTGCTAAAGTTATAACTTATAACTAGAAAAGTAGCACCAGATTTCTATGATTTACTTGTTTTAAGCACGTTTAATAGATGTAAACAATTATAGTATAATTGTTATAGATATAAAACATAATTGTATTAAAAGCAAAATTATTAATCAATAAAATTTTTACAAAATATTAAGAACTGTTGATTTCAATGCAGAAAGTAAAGTTCTGTTGAGATAGGAATCAAAATTCTTATTCCATTAATTTTTTAACTATTTATAATATCTACAATTGTAAGAGAATTGTTACAATTTAATTCTCCAACTTAGATGGTACTATAATCATTGTCTAGTATGGAGTGAATAGCTGAAGACAAAGAATTTACGCTACAATAGAAACGGTGATGAAGGACATTCTCCAACTATCAACTGGCATAAGTAGATTTTTTTTAGTTATATTATTTTTTTTATACAAATGAGTGATCCCTCTAACTTAAAGTTTTTTTCTGAAAATATCACTAATACATATTAAACTACATAAGTATATTCTTACTAAGCAATGTTATGATAACACCAGAAATGATGTAATTGAAAAATACTTCAATCGGTCATACATATTAATACATTCCACATTTACTGACAATATAGCAATGGATTTAGAACTATTATTCATATATTGTTTAAGTGAATAAGTTTTGTTGTTGATCCTAGCCTAACAAATGTCACCCTCAAGTATTTACATTATCATTCTATGAATTCCTTATCAGTACTGAATTCAAGTTTAAGTATTGATGGCTTATTACAGTATCAGATTCTGTTACATCTTGCATATTATGTTGTGTGAATTTAAAATCTAAATTACAAATTTTTTGTTTGCTCAACTTCAACTAAAAGTTCAGATGTGTTAGAATTACAATAATTCTGTTAGTAAACTATTTCATAGCTATAAAATTTTATTCAATTACTAAGAATATCAGCTTCATTAATTCCATTATCAGTGATACTTGTTATGCAGACCCATATCTTGTGGCCTTTTTCATAGAAAAAATATTTTTATCGCGTTTGCAAATTTAGCACCACAACTCACAAAACCAATAATATTTTAACTGCTGTCTAAAACAGTGATCATTGATGCATTGCAGTTATGCGAGTTACACAATTTTTAAGTCCTGTCATATTCTTCATTAATTAACGCTTAATTTTGTTAATTCAAATTACTTTTTACCTTCAGTCACAAGCCCCATCAGAACATCTTTTAATTATGAATGTATATAATGATGATAAAATATAAACTGTTTTTTTTTTTTGTCAGAATCACAAGGTTCTTCATTGTTTCTTATTTATCTTGTACAAATATTACTAAATCATTATTCATAGTTATAAATATGTAGTTTAAAATATAAACCCGAGTTTCATTAGATTAGTAGTTTGTTTTATTCTGATATTTCATCCCGGGTATTAAAAACTATCACGTAAAAAAAAACCCTACCACTGTAGGGTACTATTTTACTTGTAACAATATTATTACAATATTATTATTACACACGTATAATTTATTTTTTTTTACTAATATTTAATCAAGAAATATGGATTATGTAGAATTACTAGATGTAATATGCAAGCAAGAGACATATGCAAGCTTATTTGAAGAAGTCCAGTCACTTCTTTCAAGACTAGGAATTGAAGTGAAAACTTTTCATTGATGAGTTAACAAATTTAATTTAGTTGAGAAAAACATATTGATTTGGGTATGTTAGTGGTTGATAATTTAAAATAAATAAGTGGAAATCAGATGAAAGATAATTTTATAGAAGGGGACTCCCCTTTTCTAGTTATTTTATAACCTTATAATTGCTAGAAATTATCTGATGGACAGGTGAAATCTGCTGTAATATAGTTTCACTGTTTAAGCTGGTTTGGAAGTTGAAGTCTTAGTAAATGCAGTTCTTTTATAGGAATTTGAATACTAGATCGTGGATACTGGTGTTTGGTGGTTGGGTTTCAATTAACCACACATATCAGTAATGGTTGAACTGAGACTGTACAAGACTACACTCATACATATCATCTTCTGAAGTAATACCTGAACGGTAATTCCTGGAGGCTAAACAGGAAAAAGAAAGAAGATGGTCACATTTAGTTGTTAATTGTTATTAAAGAAATTTGCTAACACATAAAAATTACTATGTGGAGTTAATCAATTCTATCTATTCTGATTATGTGTCCTGATACTTTGTCATTTTGATATTGGTTTACAACAAATATTGACGTGGTCAATTATTTTTTTAAACAGATATCATATTTTTAGAACAGTTAGGCACATTTTCAAATTTTGTTGACTTTGTCAGTTTAGTAGCATACCCATGAGATAATATATATACACATACTATAAAGGATTGTTCTATGAGAATCAAGTTGTAGTAATGTGGAAGTATTTATTTTAATTTCCTCAGTAGGCTGTTATGACCTTGTCAAATGCAGAACTGTCATTGAGGATAACACATAATTCTTTTTATCATCTTTTTAAAAGCATCTTCCCTGAAGTAGTTATTCTATCATAGAACATTAAAAGCCAAACTGGAATGGATCCTGTTTCATCAATATACAAAGTGATATAAGACAATAGAAAATATTCAGAGATTTAATACAGTTGGGAGGAGACTGGATATTAAAGTTGATGAACTGCCTTTCCTGGTTTTAAAAAAAGAGTGATAATGAAATGGAAGTGAATTTGAGTGTAAGCTGCTCATAATTTTATTTTGTCTTCAGTCATTTGACTGGTTTGATGCAGCTCTCCAAGATTCCCTATCTAGTGCTAGTCGTTTATTTCAGTATACCCTCTACATCCTACATCCCTAACAATTTGTTTTACATATTCCAAACGTGGCCTTCCTACACAATTTTTTCCTTCTACCTGTCCTTCCAATATTAAAGCGACTATTCCAGGATGCCTTCGTATGTGGCCTATAAGTCTGTCTCTTCTTTTAACTATATTTTTCCAAACGCTTCTTTCTTCATCTATTTGCCGCAATACCTCTTCATTTGTTACTTTATCCACCCGTCTGATTTTTAACATTCTCCTATAGCACCGCATTTCAAAAGCTTCTAATCTTTTCTTCTCAGATACTCCGATCGCCCAAGTTTCACTTCCATATAAAGCGACACTCCAAACATATACTTTCAAAAATCTTTTCCTGACATTTAAATTAATTTTTGATGTAAACAAATTATATTTCTTACTGAAAGGCTCATTTCGCTTGTGCTATTGTGCATTTTATATCGCTCCTGATTCGTCCATCTTTAGTAATTCTACTTCCCAAATAACAAAATTCTTCTACCTTCATAATCTTTTCTCCTCCTATATTCACATTCAGTGGTCCATCTTACAATTCAGCTAAGGGTAAATAAAGAATGAAATCATAAGGCTGTGTATGTAAAAGACAGCTTAAAAATTAATCCATGTTCCTCAAGGACATGGGGTTGGTAATCCATGAAAGGATGGTGAAAATTTGTGTTGCTACAAAGTAAACTGCTAACATTTCCACATTAATTTTAGGGTTGATTAGGTCAAGATAGGACAAGATTAACTTTTTAACTGTGATTTGGGTTACAGCCACCTCTGAGACAATATGGCCTGCAATAAAAAAAAGGTACCAATAAATGTAAATTTGAGGATGAATACAAGGTGAGCGAGTAGTGGAAGTAGTTGGACTGAGGTTATCCTAGAACAGTCATTCTTTTCACGGAAGATAAAAATTAATAAAAATAATAGCAGAAAATGTTAATTATCACATTGAGGAAAGGGAATAAAAACCAGTAATTACTAGCTATATTTTTAGTAAATTATTTAGTATTTGTGAATAAAAAAGCAATTACCACTTCAGTTAATTTTATCAGTATTTATTGAAATACTATTTACCGATACTACTAAGTAAATACTGAAATTTGGGGGAATAATACGTTTCATTTACTTAAATTTATCAGTTATTATTAGCTCGTTGATTGTTAGTAGTAACCATACTAAAAACATTTACAGTTTAATAAAATGGCTGCATTTATGAGCATTTGTACTGTAAAAACAGTGTGTGGTGTAAGAACAATCAGTGGTGATCAGTACAAGAAAATTTGTGTTTGTGAAAGAATCTGTTGAGTTTATGAAAATATTTTTTTTACCTGAAACAAATGAAACTAGAAGAGTTACTTTAAGCATGCAACAAAAAACTGAAGTTTTTCTCAGACATTAATCATATCCAGGATTTCAGAATGGTGTTAGCAAGGATTTCATACAGAAAAGCTGATACAAAAGCATTCAATTATGTTCTCGAAAAAGCAGTTTTTAAGGAAAATTGATGGATAATTTTTTTCTGAAATGCAACTGAAATTGTTAAAGCCAAAGGAAAGTGGAGTATTAGATCCAAAATTCCATATGTAATTGGTGCTGTTGATTGTAGAAAAAAATAATTATATTTCATTATATAAACTAAAAATGTAGTTAAAAGAAGAGACAGACTTATAGGCCACATACTAAGGCATCCTGGAATAGTCGCTTTAATTTTGGAAGGACAGGTAGAAGGGAAAAATTATGTAGGCAGGCCACGTTTGGAGTATGTAAAACAAATTGTTGGGGATGTAGGATGTAGAGGGTATACTGAAATGAAACGACTAGCACTAGACAGGGAATCTTGGAGAGCTGCATCAAACCAGTCAAATGAATGAAGACAAAAAAAAAATAAACTAAAAGGATTTGCCAGACAACATTGTAATGTGGACAACAAAGTATCCAGCACCGAAGCCGTATGGTCTGGAAGCACTCATGATAGCTGGATTTTAAAACCCAGCATAATTTGTAATGACATTTGTAAATTTAGATCTAAATTCATCAGGTTCTATAAGTATTTTCCAAATTTAAAGCAATATTACACAAACAAGTTGCTCTTCAAAACTTTTAATCTTTTTTTTATACAAGAAAAAATTTACAATTTTCTTTTGGAATGTTGAGTATAGGATCCAGGCCAACCTTTTCTATCCACTTCTTCGAATTTTTATTAATCAATCAAGTTGCTGTTATCACAACGGTAATGAGTTCAGTCTGTAAATTTCCTTATACTCTATTGCCAGAGGGTTGTACTTAGTTATTTTATCTACTCAGCCTTAATAATATTGTGATCAGATATCAATGAGAAGAGCAGTCTTTTCTTTAATGTTGTGGAGAACCACGTCTGGCCTATTCGCAGCAATAATTTTATCAGTATTTACCGAGAGATCTAACACAGTCTATAGTGCTCATTTTCCAGCACAGGCCTCGCCTTATATTCATAACAAGGAAACCCTGACATCCCTGTCATCTACGAGTCCTAATTTCAACGCCAACGCCTGATGAACAGTGTTTAATGTAAGATCGTGGTGATGCAGATTTCCTTGTCAGCCAGACTGGCGCACTCAGTTATAAAATGATCAATTATCTCCGATAATTGGTGACACATCCCGCACTCATCACTGATTTTCTATGAACTGCTTGTAATTGTTCATCGCAACGACCTTATCCTGGATGGCATGTAAAAACCTTCAGTTTCTCTAAATAGAAGTCCGTCCCTCAGCCAACGCGTTTATGCGACCTTATTAGCATTTTCGTGGGAATGGACAAATCTACCTTGGAGCGCCTTAGATTTCCATGCTTGGATCCTATGTCTAGTTGTAATGATACTATGTAGAAATTGTCAACATTCAGATTTAGAGGGGAGTAACCCTTGTCAGATGCAACTACTGCTTTGTCGAATGATGATGTTTCAGATCTGGAGAGAAAATATCACTTCATTGAAGCAGTGTGTCTGTTACAAAGTGATTTTAGGTCGAGGAGGCCTCTATCATTTTCTTTAAGAGATATTTAGATATTTGACTTCGGATTTAGGGAGATGCATTCTGTATTTTGTCGGCGATGCGCGTACAAAGATGTTCTTGTTTCAAGATATCTGGGACCAATAAACATCTCCCAACAAGTATATGAGAACATTGTTATTATTATTAAATGCTGGCTTAATATTTTTTTTTATTTTAATAAATTACAATCGCTTCTAAGAATTTTATGAAAATTTCAGTACATTTTTTATTTTTACATTAAACCACTTAACTTTTCCGTGAATGAAAAATTATTTTTAAGTATGTTGTGCAATATTATACGTATGTATATATATATCTTTTCCAAGATTATATCCAGAGGTCGTATGTATTAAAGTATACAATTGCATGTGTTGGCATCACTGATCAATTTGTGGGAAAGCGTTGTTAGGAAGAGGTGTAGTAGACGTTGTAATTTTATTATTGTGTACTTGGTGTTTACTTTGTTTATCTGACTAAGTAAGTAATGTTATGCTATTCAAATATAAATCAATAGAATTTAAGTTTGAATTTTTTGTATTGATCAATTATTGGTGTGAACTTTAACTAGTCATGTAAATTGTTCTAATTTTAACCCACTGGTCTGGTCTAGTGGTTAACGTGGTCTACAAAGGTTGGCCTTTGTAGACGCACACTATATACACACACACACACACACACACATAATTTGAAATGTAGAACAAAGATTTACAAAACAATATTATCAATCTATTTCACTGACATATAATAAAAAGAACTTCAGTGAACCTGTGCTTATTGACATCTATATATTTAAACAAACTTGCATTGTATTTTGAATTCTGCTTAATCTGAATAATGTTAGTATTTTTCCCTATTTTTAGTAACCTTTATTATTGTGGGCATGTTGAAAAAAATGTGTATTCTAAAATGGGGCATACAAATTAGAAAAAGTTTTTAGATAACAAGAGTGTGGGCTGGTGGTTCAGCTTGTAATGGAATTTATTATTACCTTTTTGTATAGTTTTTGGTTGGGGATTCCTCCATTAAATCCAAAATGGCAGCTTCCAACTCGTGATGTTTTGTAGTAAACTTAATTAAACATTTTTATTAAAGAAGTAAGTTATTTGTATATTTTTAGTCACAGGAACCAAGTGGTATTGTGAGTGTTCAAATCTTATAACTGGGAGATCTTTAGTTCTAGTTTTCATGATGTCTTATTTTTTTTTTAACTTATTATTTAAATAAAACACATGAAATAATGTTAGGTAAATATATTAATAAGAAATAGCAAGGTGATCAGGATGCAGAAAAAATATTTTTTTTAATTTAATTAAAAATTCATCTTCAGAGTAATTATTTAATAGTGCCATCACAAAAGAATCGATATCAAATATAACCTCATTCAAGCCACTATAAACATAAAGAACAGTCATTAAGGAATTATAAGAAAGCTGTCTATGAGAGGTGTTTGGAAGAGTCTATTTAGTAATGTTGTTAAGTGTTTGATTTAATTCAGTAATATTTTGAAAGGATTTTGTTTGTCAAAGTTAAGAAGGAAATACCTTTGTCGTTATTTCATTCTGTTTCATCTGTTGTTTTCATGATTGTTTCTGTAATTTGCTGCAGTAAAATTAACCCTTGCTACCTTGTTATTTAATTTCTGGCTGATTTTGCATATTTTGATTTAATTATTTTGTTTGGATTTTTCAGTTCAAGTTGCTAGATTTTGAATTGAATTGTTACCTTGGCTTCTTGGTAGTTTAATGATCTTTTAAAGTACTTGCTGGAATTTTGCAATTGTCTTTGCTGTTGTGGCCTAATTTTCTATTTTTACCCTAAAACAAAGACTGTACAATTGCTATTTGGTAAGTATGTTAAATTTTAAATTGTATTTATTTATTTAATTGATATAGACAGGCATGAAACCCATGAATACAAAATCATATTAAAAAACCAACATAATTACATAACAAAATTATCATTCATAAGTTATCATTCATAAGGTATTAAGTGTACTTTACATAGTATAGGTGACATAGTAATAGATAATCTATGTAACCATGAAAATTTTGAAAATTATACCAATCAATGTAGTTAATATTAAAGTTAAAAAACTGCAATAAATTATGATAGTCAAAATAATTACTAAAAATTTTAGTAGCAAATATTAAATCTGTCCTGATCAGAAATCTCTCAATTCTTGGTATTTTTAACAAATTAAAGATATGAATAAAGTTATGATTGGTAATAGAATCATAGAATTGGCATAGAATCACTGATTTTATATGCAGCACATGTAAAAAAAATTCTATGTGGTATTTCAGGTAATTTTAATTGCAAGTCAGCAAAAGGTCACCATACAACAGAGTTTATTAATTTTAATTTAGTACTTCATAAATGCATGACCTAAAATTTTAATTAAAATTTGTAGAGAATCTCTTAATAAAATTTATCATTTTTAGTACCAGTTTATTCATTGAAGGATAACTTGCTATCAAAACATACAGCTAAGTCTTTAATAGAAGAGACCTTTTGTATTGCAGTATTATTTTATATTATTCAGCTGCACAATTATATCAACATTTTCAAACCTTCCAAATTGAATATGAAATTAATTTTTTTAAAGTTAGCAGAAATACTATTTTTGCTCACAGTTCAAGTTGATCGGAAGTAATTGAATATCAACTAGATTTGTAATCGGCTTAAACAATTTCATATATCATCTGCAAAAAATTAAAAAATGCGAATAGCATATGAATAAACAGTAATTTATAAATACAAGGAAAATTTGAGAACCCAAATGCATGCCTTGTCTTAATCCATATCTAACATAAATAGGCTTAGAGATAAAATTATCAATTTTAACATAAGGAATTCTGTTTGTACGAAATGGATATATCCAAGACAACAATTTATTATAAAATCCACACGCAGCAAGTTTTTTAATAAGTAATTTGATATTAACTACACCAATGGCACAACGAAAATCAGTATAAAATGCATCAAGATATGAAAGAATGATTGAAGAGCTTAGTTAAAAACTGTACAAAAAACACAGAGCGTTTCTTCACTACTAAAAGAGGATGATTATATTCTGGGCCTATGAAAGAGTTATCATTAACTCAAATGGCCTTTTCAGTATCATTCTCAGTTAAAATAATGCAGGAATCGTTACAGTTAAATGTAATTTTAGTTAAGGAAAAATCATTAATATAGATAGACATTTTCACATTTTTAAGCGAAAAGGTTATATAATATTGGCGCCCTTATTAGCATACTCACTTCAAAAAGCGTACAAGATGGATAAGATCTGCTGTTGTCATTTTTATTAGCAAATTTTAAAAAAAATCTTTGACAAAGAGTATTGCATACAATTTCTTTTTAAATAATTCTTAATAATAAATAGATTACGTTTTTGAAGCTTATGGAATTTTTTGTTAATAATAATTGCGATAATAATTTCACTAGAGAACTGCTTCGAAAATTAATTTTTTTTTATAAGTAGTTTTGGTACATGACATTCAACAATATTACTGTAGTTGTCGCCATGAAAGATGCTACTTGCGTTTAAACTGTTGTATATCTGTTAAAACAAATCACACAATAAATGAAGGTGTTATTGGAAACTGCAGTTATTTTTTAACTAAATGGATTCAGCCAATTTTAGTTACCATCATGTATTTTTTAAAATGAGGGATGGGTCAATCCATTTGATGTGAGCCAAGGATGGTTTGACCAATTCAAAAAAAAAAATTGAAACTTACCCACTTGGTTCCACATGTCTCAGGATCTTAAAAGTATTCTTTTAAATTTTTTTTAGTAAATCAGGAGTATTTCGTATATTCCTTCACAGTGAAAGTTATTTAGTTTATACAGTCTTAATAACTAATTTCTAACGGTTTTATTTAAGCATTTTACCTGTGGTGGCCATTTTTGTTACGGTGCGCACACTTTGTTTTGTGATTGTAGGGGCTTACAAAAAGATTCATAACTAAAGAAAACCATTAGTCCTGAAAGGATAAAACAAAAACAATTTATTCATATTTTCTCAAGGTATAAGATTGTTTCAGTGGTTTATTTACATATCTCTCGTCTTTCTGTGAGAAAATTACCAATTAAGTTGAACATGAAAAATACAGAAATTTCACTTTTGGTCATTTTTTTCAAGAGGCAGTGATGGCATGCACAGTTTGAATTATTATTTTTATATGTAGGTATATGTTAGTAGTTTTATCATAAATAATATTAATGGTGATAAACATACCCCTAAATTTTTATGATTTTTTGAAAACTAATTTTTTTACAAAAAATTAAAATTTTGGCTTTAAATAACTTTCATGGGGTTAGCAATAAAAATCTCTAATGTGGACAGCTTACAGTGTTTTTGTAGATTTGTATGGAAAATAAAATAGTGTGTTGTACTATTAAAAAATTTTAACCTCTCAAGAATCATGAAAACCCTGTTAATAGCTATATGATTTTGACTCTAAATAAGTTATCCAAGGGGGTTTGTTGTCTGCTTTGCACTTGACAGTTTTTATATTTAGCGCCTTTGCTGTTGAAGTTAATGTTTTCAATATTTTTAAAATTGTTTTTATTACTTACATTAGTTATAGTAATAATTTTTTTTAGTAATTTAATTATAAATTAATCAATAACAGTAACCTAAAACAATTTTGATTTAAAAATATTTGTAAAACTTACCCAAACTGAGATTTCAATGAGTAGCCCACATCTTTTTTCAAGAATTCATCTTTATTTTTATATTGGTGTATTTTTTTGTAAATTCTAACAAAGAAAAACTAAATTGTAGCAAAATTTTTGTTATTCTTCAATGAAATAGCCTGTTTTTGTAGAAATGAAAGTTTATTATTTAGTGTGGTTGGCTGTGATATCTTTTTTAATAATTCTATTGGAAAAATGAACCCGCAGATCATCATTTTCGAGGCTAATATCTACCACTTGATAGTCATACACACAAGCAATAGAGTCTTTTTCCCTAAGTGAAAGTGGTGCAATACTTGACACCAGATGATCTTAGTCCTTGGAGTCTGAAGTAAAGTAACATCTTACAATGCCTTCTGACACAAGAACATATTTATTGTAGCTTCTAATACTTTAATTTTTATGGAAGTGATACACCCAAAATGCTACAACCAACATCCAATCGTTCAATTTTGTGATGTGGGGCAATATATTGCTCTTGGTTTTTACATTCGTGTAGATCTTTGTTCTGCTGAGAAAAAATACTTTTGAAACAGTTAACAGAAAAAGACTTTCCAGGTACTAAATTTAAATTTGGAAAAATGTGTTCTTTTAGAGCTTGCTCTAATGTTATTTGTCAAGGTTTTCTTAACAGGTTTTTTTTATGAGTTCTCAAAGGGTTGCAACAGAACTGTCAATGCAGGTGACTGAATGTTGACAAAAACATTTTCATGTATTTACAAACACTAGTGACATCTGAATTAACACGTAAAAAAATAAGTTGATTTGTCTTCATCAGTAAATTCACAAATTTTAATGAGTTCTTTTGGCACTGTACCAGTACAATTTTTTGACACTCTTCATTCACATAAATTCCTATGGGACATTGTTCTTCCATTGTTTTACTTGAAAAATAATGTAAAAATTTAAATAATTTAAAAATTTGCTAATATAATAATGAAAACTTATTTATTTAATAAACACTTTCAAAAACAGAATGAAATTTACGACACTTGGTAAAGACGTGAACAGGTCACTAACTAATGTCAGACACACCAGTCTGTAACTGCGAAGCTAAATGCAACAAGCATAAATGAGTATGTTGCATCATGAATTTTCCTGATGACGAAATGAATTCAAGCGCCTGTTATAAGATGAGTACTGCAATTGAATGGTTCAAACAAGTCTATTTCAACTGTAGTATTAAGTATAAAAATATTAAATCGCCAAGAAGACAAGAAATCCCTTTTATTAAGTTAAAATTGTATTGCTTGTAGCAAGTTTTTCATGATTTTTGAGAGGTTATAAGTTTTTTATTAGTACAGTACACAAGAAACTATTTTATTTTCCATAAACATCTATAAAAACACTGCAAGCGGTGAAAATTTGAAATTTTTATTACCAGCCCGTCAAAATTATTTGAAGCCAAAACTTAAATCATGTAAAAAGATTAGTTTTCAAAAATGTAGGGTTAGTTATTATATCACTATTGATATTATTTGTGGTAAAACTACTAACAATACCTACATGTAAAAAAATAATTCAAACTGTGTTTGGCATCCTCGCCTCATCAAAATAAATTACCAAAAGTAAAATTTCACTGTTTTTCAAGATCAAATTTATCGCTAATTTTCTCGTAAAAAGAAGAGAGATAGGTAAATAACCGCTAGTCCATTCTTTCACCTTGAAAAAATATGAATATATTGCTTTTTGGTTCATTCTTTCCGGACTAACAGTTTTTTAGTTACGATTGTTTTCATAAACCCTTACAATCACAAAAATAGATGTGTGTACCATAACAAAAATGGCCGCCACAGGTAAACTGCTTAAATAAAAAAAAAAGGACTTTTTTTTAAGGTCCTGAGACATGTGGAAAAAAAGTGGGTGAGTTTGAATTGTTTGTTTTAAATAAAAATTAATAAAACAATTTTTAAACTTCTAAATATATTCGAAATGTTTTTAAAGATTTTTTATTAATTTTTATTTAGCTTTGTAATTTTTCCAGTTTTATTCTGTAGGTCAGTCAGGGATATTCCCAATTCTTTCATATCTTCTGTAATTTCTTTGATCCATCCTACTTCTAGCTTTTGGAACCAGAGCTTTTCAATGATATTTCTTGACAGTCTTGTTTCCTTGTGTCCTTATGAGATGACCAAAGAAAGAGATTCTTTTTTCCGCATAGTATCAGTAACAGTCTCTATTTCTCGATACACCACCTCATTTGGCACAATCCACCATCGGCCGTCTTTTTGGTGTTTTTTATTGATACACGTTCCGACAATTCTCCTCTCTATTTTCAGATTTTTTTCAATTCGGTTTTTCTGAGTGATTTTGAAAAGGGTCTCGCTTCCGTAGGTGACTTCTGGCTGTACTACAGTTTTATAATGTTTAAGTTTTGTTTTAGCAGAAAGGCATTTTTTGTTATATGTTGACCGAGTTAATTTTTGGGATTTAATCATTTTATTTGTCCAGTTTTGCCATGTCACTTTTTCATTTAAATTATAAATTATTATTTCCCCATGATATTTAAATTGTTTTACTATTTTAATTTTCTGATTGTTTACCGTAATGTGCTCTATTACCAGAGGATCTATGGCCGTTAGTTCAGTTTTTTCGAAAGAGATATGAAGCCCTATCTTTTGTGCTAGGTTTTGAAGGCTCATGATTTGTGTTTTGGCTTCTTGAATATTATTTGTTAAAAGAGCGAGGTCATCTGCAAATCCTAGGCGATTTAGTGCGATGGAGTTTTTCTTAGTACCCATTTTTATATTTTTGGGATTTATTTCATACCATTTTCTAATGACAAATTCGAGGGCGCAGTTAAAAAGGAGTGGTGAGATGCCGTCTCCTTGCCTCAATCCAGTTTTTATGTAGAAGGGTTGAGAGAGTTCACCTCTGAATTTCACTCTGGTCTGGGTATCGGTTAAAGTTAATTTTATCATGTTTAAGAGTTTAGGGTGAAAGCCCAGGTTTCTCAGAATATTCAGCATGGATGGCCGGTGTATACAATCATAGGCCCTTTTAAAGTCAACGAAGGTGATTATTAGTTGTTTTTTCCGTCTTTTAAATAAGTCCATCATAAGTTTTAGGGATATTATTTGCTCCGGGCAACCTCTCCATGGCCTAAATCCCCCTTGGTATTCCCCAAGTTCCAGTTCATGTTGGTTGTATATGATTCTCGACAGGATTTTGTATGTTTTTAATGTTTTATTATATGATTATCAGGTTTGTATTTTTTATTTGTATACGCATCAATTTAGTTTTCTATAATTTTATTTGTATAAGATTATTTTACATATTTTTATGGGTAATAATGTAGTAATATTTGTATTACTGAAAAATTCTTGATTATATTTTTAATATCAATCAATGACATATGATATCCATTTTTATAGCTATATTCTTTATACTAAAATTACAAAATTCCCATTTGTCGTTTATGTATTTTATTGCTCTGTTTATCATGTACTTAAAAATATTAACCTTCTGGGACCAAATATGATTAGAATTCCTATTTATAATAATTTCATTTCAGGTAGGTTTTTTATGTAATTCAGTTATTATTTGATTGTTTTTATTTTAATATTTACATCTAAATAATTTAATTTTCTGTTATGTTCCATTTCATATGTAAAATATAAAGTTTTATGATCTGAACTGAATTTATTTAAAATTACTTCATCATTATCTATAACCGGTTCATATATAACTAAATTATCATCCACGAATCTGACCCACAATAAAATTTAATATACGTGACATTAAAGCAGATAAGGGAAATCCCATGGGTAAAATATTTTCTCATATGTAACAGGTTCCAATAAATTAAAAATAATTCTGCTGACATGTTTCTAATTATTAAATATTTATAAATTTTTTGTCTTCAACTGCTTTTATTAATTTATTTTCTATTGAGATTGTGTAATCAATGGGTTAATCTGGGTACATATTGGTTATATCTAAGCTAGTAATTATAGTTTTAATAATTTTTAACTTATTTAATTTATTAATTCATACCTGTTTTTTATATTTTATTTGTATTCTAAATTTATCTTTGATCTAATTGCTATATCAATAATTTTAGTAATAATATAACCTGGGGCTGTTTTGAAATTAATTAATGGTCTTGTTGTTATACCTTCCTTGTGTAATTTTGGGAAACCTGTAAGTTTTGGGGTACAAGGTATACGTGGATAATCTGATATGATATTTTAATTTATTATTATTATTATTAAATATTTCTTTGTATTTAACTATGGAATCTTTTTTTAATTTTTAAAACTTTATTGTTGGGTCATTAATTTTTTTAAAACAATTTCATTTATATATTCATTTTATAATAGCGGGTTCTAACAGTAGAGGGTATAGTGAAATGAAACGACTAGCACTAGATATTGAATCTTGGAGAGCTGCATCAAACCAGTCAAATGACTGAAGACAAAAAAAAAAAATTCATTTTATTTCTCAATTGAAATAACGGGAATTTTTGTTTTATCGTATTCTTCTGGTATTTATAAAATTAAATCCAACAATTGCAAAAAGATTACAAAATGTAAAAAGCTAATAGTTATTGTCTAATTATAAACAGGTTAAGAATTTATAAAAGATATCACTGAGGATGGGCTTAGGCCCAATAGCATTATGATGAAGTAAAAGATTAAAGGTGAGTGTTTCTCTAATTCTGTGAATTGCGAAGGCTATTGTATATATATATATATATATATATATATATATATATATACGGGTGTAACATTTAGGATCAGACTTTTTAACTTTTCTCCAAAATAACATCTTTTAACAAAAGTCAGATTGAGCCTTCATGGGTTATGCTTGGAAGTATCCCAAACAAATAGGAGAAATTTGTCTGGTGAACTGAATCTAAAAAAACTTCATAGCTTCATTTATCATCAAATCACACCTCACTAGATCGCATTTAGAGATGTAACTCGGAACCTAGTTTGACAGGTGTCCCCTTGAGAGGCGTCACTGAATGATCTTTTTTAAGAAATACACCACCTGCTGAACCAAGCAACACCAGAGTTTAGAAAAGGCAGCATTTGGATATGGTGGGCTGCCACTTAGAAGATAACATGCAACTGGAAGCATTGGAATGCCCTAACACTACACACACAAATAAGAAAAATACAAAGTCCAAAATCAAACCATCTACATTTCCACACACAAAGTAAACTTGCTGCAGCAGACTGGTAAACTAAAAATAATAACTGGCCGAATGGATCAATACAAAATTCTCATCATGGGTCTGCAGGAAATAAGAAACACTGACCAGGATGCCATGGAATCTCACAGATACAGACTCTGCAGAGGTATACCTGGAAAGAGAGTGATGAAAAAGTCCCACAGTTTTGAACTGGCTTTTTATTCAGACTCAAACACTCAGAATCTAAGAACAGTCAGAATCTGAACACTCACACCAAATGCATCTAATAAAATCTACATTAATAAGTAGATGCATCCACTAATAATAAAAATAATTCTCCAAAAGACTATAAAGAAACAGTAACGTTCTGGAATCTACTCGACCTTACTATAAATAACATAACTGAAATCCATGTTAAAAAATTAATTGGAAACTCAATGCCCAACTAGACAGAGAAAGAAGACCACGACAACATCGGAAAATGGCCCGCCCAAAAAAAACAAACAAAAATGGACAGAGATTCATTGATCTCTGCAGAAACGACAACCTAATATTGAAATCCACATATTTCAAGATGAAATCTCAAAAAATCAAAATCTAAAAACACCTTGATTACACTATAGGAGAAAGGTAACTCGACCGTCTTTATGGATAAACAGCACCACATGGAGATCTACAGTGTAAAAGTCATCCGAGGCGTAGACACTGCATCCAATCACTATGTAGTCAAAATAAAATTTGCTTCACAAAGAAAACAACAGAATCAAGTCCTAAAACTAGAAGAAAAGAGGATCCTGCCCTACTGATCAAGAATGAAAATTACCAAAAAGCAACCAAAAAAATAACAATCACAGATAAATCGAAGATCCAGTCAACAACAATAAACAAATCGCAGAAGAATTAGCCCCAATAAAATCCTGTACAAAAACATCAATGTTGGAATAGCAAATGTATCAGAACAGTGGAAAAAAATCTACTATTGCTATTAATCCCAAAAATTAGAAATATCCTTCCCAAATCTAGTAAAACAAAGAAAGGAAACCACCTGACCCCTAAGGAGAATAAAGAGACTAATCATTAAGAAACACTGAAGTCAATAGAAGGAACTGGCTATTTCAAGAAAGCTTATGACTGCATCCCTACTAAAAATTCTAAGACACCTTGAACTACTTATCAAATTATAAACATGATAAAACTGACCCTTACAAACAGTGTCAAAGGTAATATTCATAGGTGAGCTCTCAGAACCTTTTGAGATCAAAACAGGATTGCGCCAAGGCAATGAGTTCTTACGACTACTGTTCAACTGTATTTTAGAAATTGTAATTAGGGAATGGCTCAAGCTCTCAAAAAGGTGTCTCCCAAAAGTTAAAATGAGTGGAAAAATTGAAACAAACTGTCCTAGTTTTGCTGGCGACTTGACACTTGTAGCAAATGTCATTGATGAAACTAAATCACGGATATTAGTACTTCAAAACATTACAAATAAAATTGGACCCAAAATTTAGTAACCCAATTTAAATACCTTGGAAAAATAGTAACAAACAATCTAAACAAAAAATCATTTATCTGAATAAGAAGAAAAATCTAGCTGAAGCACAAAAATTAACCTGGTACACTTATAATAAAAATGCCTATAAATAAATACAAAAATAAGACACTAAAACACAGTTATAAAACCATAAACCACTTATTCAGCAAACACTCTTCCACCTGAACGAACAATCAAAGACAGACATGTTCCAGAAGATGGAAAGAAAAAATTGGAAGAACTTGCATTGTGGATAAAATGTATCAGAAAGATGGGCAGTGGTGGGAGTGTGCCAAACAAAATCATGTACAAAGAGTTAGAACCCATTACTGATATGCATAAGAGACAACATCACATTCCCAACAGTTGTATTGTGATTCCTTTCTTATGTTGTTTGCATAACAAACAATACATCTTTTAGGTGCAATTTTTATTCTGCATCGGGAATATACGACAGGAAATGTCATTCTCAGAGTATGACAGAATCATCTCGTACAGAGAGCCTACAATTTTTGGGAGTGACTTTGATGAATTTCAACATTTTGTTCAATAAGGGGCTTCTCAGAATTGAAGAAGAGTGTACTGGACTGTAAAGTTTAAAAAAAAATGTATTAAAATTGTAGCTCCAGCTTTTTAATGTTTTTAGTGAATGGAGTCATATATAATTTATAATTTTCTGTTTAAAAGACCATTAGTCGGTTGCTTTAAACTTTCTTCCCTAGTTTTTTTTTTAAAGTTTGATTTTGGTTTCATGTGAAGCAACTAAAGTACGTCTGGGCACAGTCATGGTAATGTTCTCTGATAGTTTTGATCTCCATTGTACATAAATTTCTGTGGTATAAATAATTGAGCTGCTTGTGTGTGGCTGACTATCACCTTTATTTCAGTGGTAATATCATGTTTATGTAACACTTGTGTATATTTGTTGCATGAAGAAAATATTGCAAAACCTCTTCTTCTCTTTCATTCTTGAGAATGACTAGCGCCATTTTTATTAGTGATGTGTCTAATGTCAGGTCTCGCATTAATAATTCACTTGACAATATTTTATATATATATATAAGCCGATCAGTAATGGGTGTGATAATTTTGAAAAAGTGACAGATCCTTTTGTGACTGAAGGGACCAACCTAATTAAATTAGAAGATCATAAAATCAAACATGAAGCAGTAAGTTAGTTTTACTCGCCCTTTCAGAGTGTATTTAGTGGAGTAGTTATATGAGTGAAACTTTATGTAAGCACTTAATGTTGATTTTTTAATTTGACTTCATTGCATTTTTTTACCATGTTTTGGTTTATTCTTTAGTAATACATGAACTTTCAAGTACGAGGATCATTACAGTTCTGATGTCTTACTAGACTGATTGATATGTACTGCCACATTGGCTAAAAAGATACTGTTCTTTTACCACAATAATGTGTGGGTACACATATCTCTGATAGTAGTTGCAAAACTCAATGATAATTTACACTTTGACAAAGTCATCTGGAAGCATGTGCTGTATTCACCTGACTTGGTTTCAATTAATTATTACCTTCTCCCAAATCTGAAAAAATGGCTCATTGGACAAAGATTTATTTCTAATGATGCAAAGGTGAGAGAACTGCTTATTTCGCAGAGTTGGACAAATCACATCATACTGATAATATAAAAAAAGTTGGAAAATCTGGGTAAATGAAACAAATTGCAAGAGAATTAAGTTGAAAGTTAAAAAAAATTCTTCAAAACCTTCCTGAACAACCGCCATATTTGTTTTAAATTGACTTATAAAATTAATTTTCACAGATTTAAATTTGTGATTAATGTGTTTGCTATTTTGTTATTTTTTGCAACATACACTTTGAGAAAATAAAGTGTATAATATATATATATATATATATATATATATATATATATATGTATATAAAAATAACAATTGTAATATTCTATTAATAGTAAATTCATATAAAAATAAAATTAAATCAGTTTTGTTCTTTTTTGGCCTAATTTTGTCATAATATTTGGATTTTTCTAAAATTTTTAGCAAGATAGATTTTAATGGTGTTTACTACCAAAAACATTTATTGGAAATTAATTAGTTTGTAATTTGTGTTCTTTATCTTTTTTTTAAAAAGGAATCTGAGATCTTATTGAATGATGATGTTTCACCACAGGTTAATCTTAATATGAAAAGCAATGAACTTCGAATAAAAGATTTTCGCACAGTGAAGACAAAAGATGGGATGGTATTTTATCCATGTCGTGTAAGTATTAGCTATTGGCTATTGTAACAAACAAGATTTGTCTCTTCTTAATTTCATTACTATGTATATATTTCAATGTGTTCGTTTTTAACAAAATGTTTGTAATCGTATTTAGTTCATTTTAATTAATATCAGTTTATTGAGATGTTTGTGAATGATAAATGGTCAATGTGTGAGAGCAAAGTGTGTTTTTGAAATTCATTGATGACTGAAATATGTGAATTTTAACCTGTTGATGGAGTTGACATTTTAGTAAGCTTTGGGTGATTTATTGTTAATTGTATTCAGTGTTCATGTTTTAATATTTATCAGGTAGGCAGTTTAAAGTGGACCTGGTAAGACTAAACATGGTTGTGACATAAAATCTTTAAATGAAGACTTAACATATCTACCATATTTTGACAAAAGATATCCGAAGTAATCACCCTGCACAGCTGATGCATCAATGCTAAAGTAATCATATTGAGAGTCACCTGATGCAAACTGTTGTCAATGACTTCAGTTATTTATTGTGAACATTTGCCTTCAGTTATTGATAGTGTAGGACTTGCAACTAGACAAATCGTCTAGTCAGATTTGCACTAGACAAATCATGTTGACAAGGAAAACCACTGTTCTTGAAAATTATTGCACTGAAGCATGAATAGTTTACAACAGACAATAATAGATTAGAGTAGTAATATACACCTCCAATAATAGTGCTAATAGGAGCAGTGTAAAAAGTAACACTCAAATACCTGTAGTTAAGCTCTCTCAGTTTGGTTTTTAAGTTTCTTGCCCTGTGTGGAAATATATATATATATATATATATTAGTGTTTCTTGCATGTGCACCACTTCATCAGATTTATGTACAAGTTTTTTTAAAATGTATTTAATATATTGTTAAAAGAGGATGCTAATTTAGAAGAAGTCAAAAAATTATATATTTTTATTTTGTTTATTATAAAATTATACATTATAAATCATGTTTTCCAGTTTGATCATATATATATATGATATATGATAACATATATATATGTTGTATTTTTTAATAAAAAATTCAACTTGAACAACCCAAGTACAGAATTATAAAGTAAATGAAATGACACTTACCTTATTTTTTATTCCAAAAGCACCTTTACAGGATCCTGCATCATCAGCTGTATATAATATATTTATATAAAATTACATATCAAACATAATAAAAAATTAAAATATTGTAAATAGTTAATTTTAATATTAAAATTTCCATGCAGTGAAAATATCAAGAAATTTAATTTAAATAATACTAGGTAAAGTTTAGACATTTTTCAGATATTTAAACATAAATACAAAAGATTCCTACTTGATCATCTTTCAGACAGAATATGAGGATGACACTTATAAAAGCAGCAACAGATGGCAGCACATTTTTATATAAAAAAAAGAAATAATCATAATTTTTATAAATAGTGTGATTTAAATCCACTCGGTAATGTAAATTGGCTTTCCAGGTTACATAGCGTAAATTTATTCTATTTATTTTATTTTTACTGCATGAAGTACATTAAATTTGACAGAGTGTCTTTAACTATCCTGCACATATGAAAAGTTGTCTCACCACTAAATAAGATATCTAACTATAAATAAGAGTTGTAACTTGTATTCTTGCAAACTGAGTGCTTATGGTAATGTTGTGAACAGTAGAAAGAGATATTTGCAGTCCATAACTAGGTCGCCTAATAAAGTTAATGGGACGGGCAGTGAATGCGTCGCTTACTTGATCCATAGCCTCATCACAACTGTAACCTTTGATGATTTCTGTCTCTTAAAGTCATACCTTTGAGGACATTAAACTTTGACGTAAAAGAATTGATATTCCATTCAGTTTGTACAAGCTGTTAAACATGTGTACATGATTGAAACTCCATTAACTAAATCATGCACTGAATGGTTTTTGTGGGATCCACATCTTGATGGACTACAATCGCATTGGAGTCAGCCTGTCTGCACATCATACGCATATTCTACTGAATATTGAAAGTACACTGAACAATTCTTGGAGATTTATGCTATCATTTGAGTCTACTAAGAAGTTAGGACTGATTTTCTAAATATAGGCTATTTATTTTGGATACCTTTAGCCCAGACAATCTGTAAAGTTTCAGCTGTGTGTATAGATATGCAATAGGATAAGTAAAGTTTGTTATTACGTTAAACTTTACTTGTGAATCATTAAATAATATTCCAAACGATGTTTATTTTGAATATATGTTTAAAATATTCAGTTTTTTATCCATATTTTGCAAAATAGAATCATGTTATTTTAATGGAAATAATTTTACATGAATTCATAATTACTTTTTAACTGTTGTTTTAATTTTACAGGTTGTTATTGATAAATTAACCATCACTGCAAGTACTAAGAATTGTAAGAGATGTGTAAATAATTCGGTATATGATGGAATTATAAAACAAAAATCCAGAGAATGTAATTGTGCGAATGGCGATGTAAGAACAGAAAATTTAGTCAAGGATATAAGTAGTGAAAATGAGTTACCTCAGCAGAAAGGAAAGAAATTGGTTTGTGAATATTGCAATGAAAGATTCAGATGTAAATGTTATTTAAAGAGGGACATTAACTTTCATGCTAAAGAGAAAGAAAATAATTCTTACTCTTGTCAAAAGTCTCTTATTCTTGAAAATAAGTTAAAAACACAACTTATTACGGACAAAGAAGAGAAAAATTATGTTTGTAACTTTTGTCAAAAGTCATTTAATCACAAAAGCAATTTAATAATACATCTTAATATTCATACAAAAGAGAAGAATTATATTTGTAACTTTTGTCAAAAGTCATTTAATCGCAAAAGTAATTTAGAAAGACATCTTAATATTCATACAAAAGATAAGAATTATATTTGTAAGTTTTGTCAAAAGTCATTTAATCACAAAAGCAATTTAAAAAAACATCTTAATATTCATAACTAATTAGAAAAATTTCTGTTTGTAACCTTTGTCAAAAATCTTTCAATGAGTTATAGTTCAAAAAGATATGTTAGTATCCATATTAGAGAATTGTTATGACCTTTAAAAATCTTATAGTAAGAAAATATATTATGGGAAAAAATGAATATAATTTTTTCAAGTGTGCATAATTTAAAACAACTATAACAAATTTTATCCACGTAAAGATAAGGAAAACCAATCAGTGTAGGTATTGTTCAACATTGTGGTCCTTGGTAAGGGATAATTATTGAAGAAATTATCTGAAGTCGAAACTTGAACAGTTTTATGATAGGTAAACAAAAAATTAACGTTTGGCTAGTTATAGCTACAAAGTACATTTTTAATAATTTTATTACCACTGTAGTAGCACTGCCACTATTAGGTATTGCATCAGAGGATTAAGTAAAATGGCAGTTTTGTAGCCATGGTATTTGTGAAAAATACGATTCCTGACCGGGATTTGAATCCAAGACATCTAGATGAAAACTGAATCATTACCACTGACTCCAAGGCTACAGACGACCTAAAAAAGAGTTTAGATTTATGTATTACTCTAGAATATAATATGCACGTGATGATGAATATATTAACCCCAGAACCACGTATTATGCCAGTCAGATAACTTGGTTGGTGCTGGAAATTCTACCATTTCAGAAAAGGTGGTACAGAAAAAACATTTGTGAAGTTCACAAGTGAGACTTATACAAATCACACATTACATGTGTTTTTCTCAAATTCATTTTCACAAATTACGTTGATCTTGCATGAATTTAAAACCTCATTCTGATTTTGTATTTAAGTTTACTCGCATATTAAAAACAAATGGGAGGATTCCTGAACCTGTTGTCATTATTGACCTCAAAAACTTCATTTTTAATTTTTTATCAACATGTAAAAGAATGACTGCCTCTTTCATGTGTCAATTTCTTAAAAAATTTTTCTTATCTTATCTCCTTGTTGTGAGTTATTTTCCTCATTGTTTTACACACTAAAATGGTTAAAAGTGCTCATAACCTTGAATATAAACAGAAACTAACATTTTGAAATACATGTCTCAAATCGTTGTTAATATTCCTATTATATTCTCAAATATATTCTATTCACAATAGAAAATAGTTTTGGAAAGTATAGGAGCTGCAAAGTTAAACAATAGAGGGCAGAGATTTGAGATGCCAGGTCTCTTACCATACTTTGAAATTCGATCGACTTCTGTACCACTTTAACTCTTTACTGCTATTATTATATTAATGCTATTGTCGGTTCACAGCTGACCCAAAAATTGAAATTCTCACAATATTAAATTTTTTTTTTGGTTGACAAAATTATTGACCGTATTTGCAATGCAAAAACATACAAAGGTGGCTTTTTAGTGGTTTTATATAAAATTTAATTAGATTACCTGATTGTAGCATGTAAAACATCAAATTACTTAATATACATTATTTCAAATATCTATCATTGCATTTAAGAAATAAAATATTCAACATAATGTTTAGAATATATATAAATTAATAAAACTAATTGATCTAAATATGTGATATATGTATGAAAATTACAAACGTGTTTTTTGATAAAAAGATTAAAAGTTTTTTACCCGTATTATAAAATAAACAAAGTAATTAAAAAATTAAATAATCGAAAAATCTTCTATGTATCATGAAATTTGAAAATGTCTGATTCTTGAATGAAATGTATTTGTAACAATAAATTGTGATATTTCAAAACTAACTGGAGACAAATATGTATTGAAAAATTTTAAATGAAGAAAAAAATTATTAATTTTATTCAAGTTCTTCATTTTTGCAACTATTTCTTCTGATTTTATTTGTACTTGCATACATGGTCTCACACTCACTACAGACGTTGAGATGTTTGTTGTCATTGATTGATGGGCACATATGACATCACCTGTGTTTTTTCTGTAGCAATTCAGGTTTGATCTTTCCTTTTTTAATTTTTAATACATTTCTAATAATAAAGTCAGCGATGTTGAAAGTCTGGATTCTTCAAGTCAACATCTCATATGAGTTAAATATATGTCCATATTTTCAGGGCTTATTTTTCATGAACATTCAAAAGGTGCATAGATCCTGAAAACTGACAAGCATCTTTTCTAATAATAAACGCCAAGTATATTGGTTTGTTTTTCTTTAATCTTCCTTCTATTAAATAAAAAAAGTGAACATTTCACACTATTGTGAGGAAACTACCGTTATACAAGTTAATAATTGAAGAGTAATGAAATCACAGTCAAATTCCATAAAGTCTCCTTCCTTTCTCATCATTATAATTAAATTCTCTTTACAAAACCACATATTATAAATATTTACATTTTTTTGCGCTTTGTAAAAATAAATTTAACATCTAATTACATTTTCTCAACAGAATTAAGAGAATTATATTATTACAACACTTGAAATTTCAAATAGAATTTCAAACAAAAATAGTTACAAATTTTAAGTTACTTAAAAAAAAAGGGGATAGCAAGTTGAAAATTTTAACTAATAGCGACACTAATATGCAATTTAATTTTAAAATGGAATTTTTTAACATTATTGTTTAAATTTCATATAAGAAATCTTACAGTAAAAATTTCTACTCTGATGTTTACAAAAAGACCACTAATTTCATTCCAGTCTTTCTGTTTTAACAAAAGAAAAAGTATATAAAGAAAAAAAATATTTTTTTATTTCAATAAAATAATATAAAACAGTTGAAAAAAATTTGTTTAATATTCAAAAAAATATATTTTTATAACTTCAATTATTAACATTTGTAATTATACATTTTTCTTAAATACACATGTAAAGTTTGCCTACTTATACATTACTGTTTGGGTATGTGTATCTGAATTACATTTTTTAATTTATTAATTTACACTTTGTGTGTATGAAGCATTAGTTGAATTCATTATGAAAAAAATTGACTTCTTGTGATTAGATTTTTCTTTAAATGCCATCATTGTTGTGGTTTCAAGTCTAAAACCAAATAGATTAGCAAACAATACCTTTTCTAGTAGTACTTGTCTTTTATATAATTCAAAAATATTATAAATTATTTAGGACTACGAGCATAATTAAAGGAATTTAATTTATGAGATCAATGTTTAAAGAATAATTGTTTTGGTAGTAATCTTTGATTTCTATTGAAGAGCTTTAACATTAAAAAAATTAAAAATAATAATTTGGTTCATAATTACATTTTTGTGATATTATAGTTGATATTAAGTGAAGCATATTAATTTTAGAATATATTTACGGTATTATAAAATTTTTAAAAAGCTTTTAAAGTATTGTATTAATTTTTTTTAAAGCTTTCCATGCAACCTTACTTACACAGTAAAACAAATTAACAAAAAGGATAATACATGAAACGTGAATAACAAAATAATACCAAAATTTTTAATATACTTATTAAGTAAATTAATTTTTTTTAGAAGCAACAGTATCCAGTCTAGTACATTCTTAACATTTCCTAAGACATGCTGTAAGTCCCTCAGCAATTTAAATTTCCAATGTAAGGCCGCATAGCATATATCGTACACAAGAATGTGGTGCACAGTCAAATGGCAGTCGCATCGGATGCACAGTGGTGCACTCTCCACTGACATCAGGTGTACATGAGTAGCTCTGGTATTTCCTAATTGTAATAGACACAGCACCACCTTCTCTTGATGAATTTTCCTCCATGAAGAGTCCCATGGTAACACTGTGTCTTATGTATTGGAGTTTATTATCTGCTGTAATAGTCCAATAATCTTGCCACCTTCTTTGAAGAGTATGTTTAATGGAATTAATGCAATCGGTAGTTGTAACTCGAGTGGTGAAAGATGGTTGGTTACATGCACCTTTAGCAGCAGAATCTGCATTTGTTACCCAGGAATCCCACATTGCTAGGGACCCAGTAGAAATTCATCTGTGTGTTGTGACGATTTAATTCAGCGATTGTATTATGAATTTCGATGACAATAGGATGTCTGGAATACAAATCCTCTAAAGCTTGGAGAGCACTACACAAATCGCTGAAATAAATTCAACGGAAATATCCATTTTGACTATCCCTGAATCCATTTTGACTAGTTTTGGCATGATGTTTGTACGTACCTATGTATGTATGTAAGTACATATTTCGTGTAGCTCAAAAACGGTTATCCGTAGGATGTTGAAGTTTTGGTTTAGGACTGTTGTAACATCTAGTTGTGCAAGGGGAAGGTACATCGGTTCAAATCAGACTTAATCTCCTTTTTTAATAATTTAAATATATTGATTTATTAATAGTTATTGTAAAAAAATGTTTACTGTAAACAATAATTCAATAATAACAATAAAAAAAAAAAATATGAAAAGATATAAGTTATTAATGAAATAAAATTTTATGTACTTTTCATATTAAAAAAATGTGTAAATGTAATTTAATAGGCGTACATGGAAGTCATGTGTTGTCCACATCAGATTTTTTTTACTTTTAAAAGTTTTCTCACGTGAAAAACATCATAGAACTGGTATGCATCTAAATAGCTTTGTTAATGCTTAGGAAAGTACAAGAAACTAGACAAACAATTTTTTAACATTAAAACTCACTAGGTTTAAAGAACGTAATGGTTAATAGTTAATAGTTTTGGGCTAATAAAAATAATCACATTTCTTCATAATTTTTTTTATTAAACTTAATAATAAATCTTTGTTAAGAATTTTTTGATAACATTATAAATATGTAATTTTGATTTGTACATTATTCTTATCACATTTATTTTAAATAACCAATAAAAAACTATAGTAAGTAATATTATAAACCTTTTTTGGTACTTAATTATTGAGGTAGAACACCACTAATTTACAAAGATTATTATTTTAATTATGGTAAATCTAACAATAAACAACTCGATTTTAAACCTTGTTCTGACTTTTTCTTACCTGTACAATATTTTTTTTTTAATTTAGTTTTTTAAAACTCCTTAAAAAAAAAAGAATTTTCTAAACCCTTCTACACACATAAATACTTCAATCAGTCATTGTTTTCCAATCTCAATTTTCCAATAACGAGGTTTCATCTAATCTGGACAAAAAGCACAATTCAAGAATCTTTTCTAGTTTACTGTAAGAAGTATGGAAAATGTGAGATAATGTTAAACATATTTAAAAGATATTTATTTATATTCATGTTTTTAGAAGATTAACAATGTTGATATATTTTCCACATCATGAATTTTTATTTATTATTTTCTAAAAACGTTTTTCGATATTAACTTTCCATATTTATATCCATTCAAGAACGGAAACCACTTAACTGTGAACATGTACAGCATCATTGTATCTAATACTCAAAAGCTTATGCAAAATATTTGTGAATTATAAAATATATAAACCATTTATAAAAATGTTTTTTTACAAATATATATTATAATAATTTATAATTAATTGTAGTTATAAAATAATATATTTATTTACCAGTAGTAAAATGTTATGATTTTTACAAGCATATATCTGTAATATGCTGCTGTCTTCAAAGGTTTGGTAATGATGAGCCAACAAACCTACACTGCATACCACAAATCTATGCAGCTCATCAAAACAATCATGTTTCTGACTGGTAAAACACTTTTAAATGTATTAGTTCAATCTATCCCAGAGAATTTTGTTTTAAAAATATATTCTATCATTACTTTTTTCATGTATCTCAGTGTTAGTTTTATGGTATGTAACTGATTGATCTATCCTTGCACTATTTCAATATGTGTTTATATTTTCCATTTTTTATGTAGATGAGTCATTCTTCTGAATTTTAAAACACTTTAAAAGTTACTGGTAATGACGTGTCCCATGAAATAATTCTAAAGGTTGAATTTGAGTATTCAGACAGATTTAAAAAAAATAAATGTCAAATTTAAATTAATTACATTACAGTTTAATTTAAAATGAAAGCTGTAAAAATTTCACCTGTCTCTGATGTTACATTCACTTAATATCAAACTTCTGGAAGTGCTGAGTGTTAAGCCAATTTTCTCTTTCTGTTTAGTTTCCGGAACCACCGTAAGGTATTATACTTAGAGGATGATATGTATGAATATAAATGAAGTGTAGTCTTGTACAGTCTCAGGTCAACCATTCCTGAAGTGTGTGGTTAATTGAAATCCAGCCACCAAAGAACACCCGTTTCCACGATCTAGTATTCAAATCCGTTCAAAAGTCTACTAGGATTTGAACCTTAGAACTCTCGACTTCAAAATCAGCTGATTTGTGATGACAAGTTAATCGCTAGACCAACCTGCTGGGTTGGTATGCCAATTTGAAGAGCTCAGACTGTACACATTCAAAAAAGATTTTAAGAAAAACCAGCTTTCTGAATAAACAACATATTGATAAAACTTTTCAAACGCATTATGAACAACAATCATCCTTCAAAATCGCTGAACACTGTTAACATAAGGCATAAAGCTTGGCACTTCCAGCGCAGCCTCTGAATAAACTTGATTTAGTGTTGAAGCTAGGTCAGACTCAGATCAAGTTTTATACCTTTGACCTTGAAGTAAAATATTTGTTAATATAATATAACTGTTCCACAAACCAATCCTGAATCAAATATGTGATAGAAAAGGCCATGTTGAATTAATAATTTGTTATCCAATAATTTTCTTTACAACATTACAGCATAATATGCTAACTTTAGCACATGAATTTTCAGCAGATACGCTTATTAATATATTAATATTCAAGATAACGCTTTATAATTCTCGAGATCTGAAAACACTTAAGGAAGTAATGTTGAATAATCATTATATGAAGAATTATTTTACTTCTGGTCTAAATATCTCATCTTCAGTTTGAATTTGTTTTTTCTTAGAAAAATTTTCTCTTTACGCAAGATAAAACTCAACCAGTTCTTTTTTACTACTTGCATCTTTCATCATGTCAAACCATTTTATATGAAAAACCAAACAGGATCTGTTAAGAACTAAGGTATTTTAATAAGTGCTTGTTATATTACTTACTTCTTATTACCATACGTAGATGTTATAATTAATAAAGTTAAATAAAATACTTGCCTTACTAGTTTTACTTTACATCTAATTTTTATCAGTTAATTAAAATAATAAACCCAAAATGTTGTATTATCAGTACATCTGAATGTACATGTTACTTATGCTGTTTATTTTCTTTGAAGTACTTGACTCTATCATTTCAGGTTCAGTTGGCCTAAGACTGAATAAGATCAAATGCTGAACTGAATTGGGCCTATAGTTTGTTTTCAGGTCGTATAATTATGTAATAAATAAAATTTAGTTTGATATTACTACTTTTCTTTCACAGAACATCTACTCAGGCATCTATGAAGAACTGGGTAATTATTTTTAGTTAAAATTAATAATAAAAAAAGTAATATTGTATTCTAAATTCATCACTGTACTATTTTTAAAAGACAAAACAAATAATTGAGTACTTGTATAGCATTATAAAATCAAATAAGAAATAACCTTTGAAAGCAAAATGTCAACTAAATAATAAGGGAATTAAATTTTCTATCTCTAAAACCATTAGAAATTCTTATTTATAGTTAATAAAAAGGGATTTTAAAATTGATGGAACAAAAATAATTTCATGTATCCCTTGCATTTCTACCCTTAATACATCTATATCACACCAGACATACCCAAAACATATTGAAACATTTTAATCATTAACAGAAGGTGAAAATCATAATACTTTAACATTATTAAGTATTAAACAACTTGTTTTCAAATTAATCTATAAATTTTGAATGATACAACTACTTTTGTAAAAGAGATCTTGCAGCAGCAGCAAACATACTAATCACAGATATGCATATGTGATATTATCTACTGGAAATACTTAAAAAAATCTTTATATGGAGCTAAGCATTCTAATATCGACATCAGCAACAAACTTAATCGAGTAAGATGTAAGGACATATAAAAGAGACACAAATCAGTGTGGCAGATTCAGTTATTAGCATTGAAAATTAAAAAAAATTACACTTCTTTCTATAGTTGCGAATTCAATGAGGTAAAATTTATTAATTTAAAAGTGAACATTTTTGTTAAATAACTTTTGTGCTGTAGGTTGGGAAATGACATTGATACTGCCATACTCAAGATGAGATTTTACCTATGGCTTGTA
The DNA here is from genome assembly GCF_047948215.1 of Lycorma delicatula. Classification (NCBI taxonomy): domain Eukaryota; kingdom Metazoa; phylum Arthropoda; class Insecta; order Hemiptera; family Fulgoridae; genus Lycorma; species Lycorma delicatula. Next base: position 82,582,910 of record NC_134465.1, read on the forward strand.
CAACAGATTTTATGCAAATTTCATTCGAATACCGATGAATTTAATTATTCTTTAAAGAATAATAATTAAGTTTTCAACAGTAGTCCAAGTAATATTAAAAGTAATTTAAAATAATACTGAAAACATGATCAATCAATGTAGATATTAGTGGCAAATCTACGCTTTTTTAAACAATTTATCAAGATTGTATTGTATACTATTTTTTGGTTTCATTTCTGTTATCTTTAAGTAAAAAATCTTTCTACATAAGTAAAAAATGAGTTCTTGAAAATTATACTATTTCTTTTGCTATTAAATATGGTTCTATAGTACTGTTGTATACCAATACCACAATTTTTGTAAATGGATAGTGCAAGGTTGTTTTTATTCTGTTCATACAAAGAATTTGATAATATTTACCAGAAATAGATAGACAACACTTTTATTAGATTCGGAAATTTTTTTTTTAGCCATTATCCTTTATAAGTATGCAGGTAAATGAAAATATTCTCAATAGCTGAAAAACAAGTTGATCATTCAAGTCAAGCTGACTTTGATCAGTGAATTTTCTTTTTCTGGCATAGTGATAAGCGTTGAAAGAGGAAAATACAACTAATTAACAGTATCCTATGAACTATTGAGTGAGTGAAGTGAAGCAATAGCTGAGCAAAATTATCTGCAGTGCTTTTGTCCGTGAAATCCATAATAATAATTAAACAATATATACATTTTTTTATAAAACAATGAACGAAAATACATTTTTATAATAAAGTAAATTTGGTTGGTTATAAAAATGTTATAACTTCATACTGTTCTGAGACATGATTGTCTTTGTGACCATCATCTGCGACTGGTGCTGCTTTCTCATCCTGGTGTCAGCTGACATTACTGCCAGTAATTTTTTTGAAGTTAGGCCAACTAAATATACATTTTTTAGTTAGATCAAAATTAACTTACCTACTTTTTTTAAATTGGAAGATTTAAGCAGATTACTAACTGTTATTTACTTAAAAAGATTTATTTTTTTGATGACTTTATTAACAACTAACTGCATTAGAAGATTTTTTTTTTAATTTTATGCTATTACCAACAAAACTTTGCCTATCTTTATGCTGAAAATTAAAGCATTTTATACTTTGCCTATCTTTATTATTTTTCTATCATTCAGTTGGCTAAAAAAATAAACAATTTTAAAGAAACTTGCAGACTGTTTTTATTTTAACCAATTCTGAGCAATATCATAAAAATTGAAATACTTTTAAAACTCTTAATTTCAAAATTCCACTGTTCTTGTGGTGAAAAATTGTTTTTCATTTTTTTCTTGCTCATGGTAAATTATAATAAAAGTCATAAATTTTTACATGAGTAATGTAAATCCATTTCTTTCACCAAAAGTCTCTTAAAATATTGAGTAGGTGCCCTCCCCGTAAACTGATAATTCCTGAATAATCACATTTTTTATGAGGAAATATGACAGTGGTTTAAGGTACGCTTTACTGAATTTAAAAATGGGAACTAATTGAGATACATTCATACTTATGTCAAAATTACTTACCAATAACTAAGCTCAAACTGTATCCGATTGGCACTTGGCACCAAAGTAAACCAGATGTGAAAAATATTTCACAGATGGCACTATGTAACCCCCTCCAACCCATGTTGCTAAAAAAGTAATAACAATTAAGGCAATAAATAAAATTCATTTATTAGTCTGTACAACTTACATTTATTTATGTAGATTTAGGCTTAATATTTGAATTATTTTGTATTAAATTATAAAAATTCAATAGCAATTACAGCTTATTGCATTAATAGCAGTTATAAATAATATAAAAAATTAATTGGATTATAAGCTTTTAATATCATAAAAATCATTCACAAAACATACAACTTTCTTAAAACTAGCTAAATTAGTTAAAATGTTTTTGCAACATTTTTCAAAAACTCATCTAAGAGTTACTGCTGCATTTAACTATATTTAATGGAAACAATTATATTAACTTTGAGTATAAAAATATTTAAGTAACAAAAGATAAGTAGAATATATGTGTCCTGTTGACTTGTGTCGATGATTTATAAATTATTACCTGAGATTGATCGCTTTTTTTTTTAGCCATTTATCAGCAACATTCGGGACTGGTATATGAAAACAAGTTGCCCTTGAATCTGACAAGGCAACAGTAACTAATTTTATCAAAGAGACCAATCCTATAAAAAAAACAGTAATTTGTGGCGTCACAAGATAAGTAGAGAAGGGAATGTTAAAAATCCTGGGATCGGGTGAATCGGTATTCGAATGAAATTTGCATAAAATCTGTTGTACAAGCCATAGGTAAAATCTCATCTTGAGTATGGCAGTATCAATGTCATTTCCTAACCTACAGCACAAAAGTTATTTAACAAAAATCTTCACTTTTAAATTAATAAATTTTACCTCATTGAATTCGCAACTATAGAAATAAGTGTAATTTTTTTTAATTTTCAATGCTAATAACTGAATCTGCCACACTGATTTGTGTCTCTTTTATATGTCCTTTCATCTTACTCGATTAAGTTTGTTGCTGATGTCGATATTAGAATGCTTAGCTCCATATAAAGATTTCTTAAAGTATTTCCAGTAGATAATATCACATATGCATATCTGTGATTAGTATGTTTGCTGCTGCTGCTGCAAGATCTCTTTTACAAAAGTAGTTGTATCATTCAAAATTTGCAGTCTAATGCAGTGAGTGCTTCAGTATACTAGTTCTAATGCTGATTTTATCTGCCTTTTTATCTTAATCAGAATCATTCACACCGTCAAAAGTTTATTTTATGGATTTTGCAATTTAATTGTATAAGCTAGAACCCTGCTCCACCAGTATCATTTTCTTGATAGTCTTTCTATCACAGTGTTCCAACCGAGGAATTGAATGAAATAAATAGCTGAAAATAAAAATGAATAAATTATCTATTATTATTTAATAATTATTTTTTCTTCATGCACTTCAGTTAGATTGTTTAAATAATTAAGGTTTTAATTTATTTAAACTATCATAAAATTATACATGAATTTCATGGATAAAGCGTTCCAAGGATAAAGTTGTTTTCATAAAATCCAGCACGATAAACATGTCAAACCAACAATTGGGATTATTGACATTTTTCTGTTTATTAAAAATAAGCTAAATTCAAACGAGTAAAGATGTTTAAATACAATCTTATGTTTTATGATATTCTTTGCACTCCTGTTATGTCCCTTTATTTTTTTTTTTTTTGCCATTTCCTATAATTATTATGTATAATACTTTTCTCAGAAACAATCACTGTTTCTAAACAGAAAAGGTTTATATTTTGTTGCTTTACACTATCAGTTTCACTTTTACTCACGGTTATGATTCTTGTTTGTCATCTAATATAAATGACTAGTCCCTAGTTGGGTACAGTGTGATATCAGTTATAGAAATGGACCGTTTCAGTGCAATTGATGCTCTGTATGGAAATACGCAACAGTATATTCAGTTTAATAAAGAAGGCAGTGAAAAACTCAAACTCTAGTGTATCATTTTCCGGTCATGAGATGTATGTTGTTCTTGTGAACACGTTTGATTTAGATTATTTGCCCATTCCCCCGCTTTTAATTTCACATTTAATGAAAATTCTAAAAATGTTATGTGAAAATTTCAACTTTATAGTTTTTATAGAATCAAAATGGCGGCTTTCAAATAAAAACATTTTTTATTCATTATAAAATAACTGGGAAAAATGATTAAAAACAGGTGATAATTAAACACAGATAATTATGCACGGTTATGACTAATTATTAACTTGTTTTATTCAATTTCAACACCCATTTAACAGTACATCATCTCTGTTTAAATCTTTTTACCGACTATTTTATAATTAATAAAAATATTGATTTATCTGCAATCGATGTTTCTATTTGAAAGCCACAATTTTGTTTCTATAAATCCTATAGAAATTTTCACAAACATTTTTAGAACCTTCATTAAAAAGTTGATAAATTTTTAATAGAATTTGTGGGGAACGGGCAAGTGATACTAAATTAAAAGCGTATCTTTGGGGTACATGTTGTAAAACATTCATATAATTATTAAAAAATATAACCCTGATATTTTCAATTTTGGGCAAGCTTTGGAGGTGTAAAATTAGTTACAAAATCTAGCTCATTGGGTTTGATAATTTCACTGGAGCCATATTGCGCTCTCAGTTGTGCATATCTTGTCTCAGACAGATCACTCAAGCAAGTCACTTTTCTTATTTAATTACAATAAATGTGCTATCAGACATTTCTGTTTATAAAAGGAGGTATGTATGTAAGTATGTAGACCGATATAATTTATCGATTCATTAATAATACAGATTCCAAGCAAGTTAATTTAAAAAAATGACTAACACACTGTAACATAAGTATATGTAATTTGTCAGTTAGGAGTGAAATTTTATGGCCTAACTGAAAGCTAGGAATTATTTTTTAAATTATAGAGTAGGAATACACATACCTGAAAATTAAGAGGATAATTTCATTTACTAGTTATTGTTATATATTTGTTATTTAAGGTGTTTATTTTTTGTATTTTTACGGGCATCAACTACTAAGATCCATTAGCCATCGTCACATTCTTTAAAAAGATGTTAGTATCACCATCAGGATCGACATATGTAAGGGTGTAAAGGGCCCTTATATTTTATTTAAAAGCACAAACTTCACAAAAACATTAAGACACAAACACAACACTTACAGGGTGTAAAGGGCCCCGATCTTAAAAATTGAGACAAAATTCTCAACGAACATGAAAATAAAAATATATATCTATACAATACCATTTCCTTCTTCTACCTGTCTCGTTTATTAATTTGTTTAAGCACTCGAACCGCTGTTAAGCAGTATATAAGTCGTGGCAGTTGACTCCATATAAACAGGCTACAAACATGCATTGCACCCTCAGTCCACCCTTGAGGGTCCCCCATGACATCATTGGACACACCCCGACTCACTGCTCTTGAATGCAGACAAGCCAGGGTGGCCTAGGTAAGAGGGCTACCTCCCGTCTCTATATGTGCCACGCTTCAAGACTCCCATAGAGACTTTTTAACAGCTTTAAATTTTTCACTTTTACAGAATTCTAACAAGTCCACTGTCGTGTAAAAATGCAACTGTATTTTCTTCATTTCCATTATCCAGATCGGTAGTAATATTATTTTTACGACGGAACCTCTTTCTGAGGTCCTCATATATGGTACAATCTTTTATTAGATGCTTGATTGTCAGTGTTTTATTACAAACACCGCACATTGCTCTCACTTCGCCGGTTAACAAATATGAATTTGTTAATCGCGTGTGACCGATTCTAGGTCTGGTCACCGCTACTTGTTCTTCACGGCGAGTCAACTTAAAGTCGCTTTTCCATATATATGGAGAAATTTTTACTGTGTTTAGTTTTGTATTTAAACTCCTCCATTCAGCATTCCACTTGTTTTTTACTATGTTTGTTAGACGGTTTTTAACATCTGCCACTCTTACAGGAAATGCATCCAAAACATCGCAGACTGTTGCCTTTCTGGCAGCTTCGTCTGCGCTCTCATTACCTGTAATACCAGCATGCCCTGGAGTCAATACAAATACGAATCGCTGTCCTCGTTGATTTAGAACGTATAAAATGGACAGGATGTTTGAAATTAGGACATCCTTAATGTTCTTGTTCCGAATTGCGACGAGTGCACTTAAAGAATCGGAACATATTAACACTCTCTCTTCGCAATAGTGTTCAGTGTAGCGAAGAGCTTGCTGAATTGCAGTAAGTTCTGCCGTGTAGACACTGGCCATATCTGGCAGTTTCCAAAAGTGGGCTTTTCCATTTACATATATGGAGCATCCAACACCATGTTCGGTTTTAGAGCCGTCAGTATAAATTCTGATATGCTCTTCATAGTCACTGACGGTTGCTAAAAATTCCTGTTGGATGATCACTGTTGGCTTCTTTTTTATTTCTCCCTGAGAGATCCAACCTTGTATTTACCGCTGGCAATAGTCATGGCGGTATTTCTCTTGTGGAAATTGCTAGCGTCTCAGGAATAGTAATTTCGTATTTTCCTCTTAATTCGTGGTACCTTATTCCGGCTGGTCTGGAATAGGTACCACGATGTTCTAATAATGCAGCCATAGGATGATTCGTAAAGAGTTTGTTATTTATATGAGCAGGAAATTCCCATACGTTTGCTGCATATCTTAACAAAAGGACCTCTCTTCTATAATATAGTGGCATTATTCCGGCTTCGGACATTAGACTAGTCGCCGGACTTATGCGGAAAGCTCCTGTTCTGAGCCCCAATTAATATTCGATAAACATTTTATAATGTTTAGGGCTTTTTGCATCTATCACTCGTCCTATATATGTAATCCCCACGTAAGGGATTTATCCAATACCAGTCCTAAAAATCTCACGTTATCCTTATATTGTATTGGATTATCGCCAATTGTCAACGTAGGACTTTGATGAGGAATTCTCTTCCTACAGAATTGTACACAGCACGTTTTTTCTGGTGAAAATTAGAGTTCATTATTCTTGGCAACTTCATTTAGAGCGTTAATCGCCCGTTGCAATTTATATTTCACCATAGCAGTCTTGTTGCTGGCATACACAATTGCCAAATCAACAACATAGACGCTTTTGCTGATTTCTACTGGAATGGCTAATATCAATTTATTAATGGCGATGGTAAACAAGGTACCGCTCAACGGCGAACCTTGTGGTATGCCATTTTCCAACATTCTTTCAGATGAATATTCATTGTTGACACATACTTTGAAGGTACGATCATTCACATAGCTGCTGAGCAATACTGGCAGATTGCCACGAATGCCCCATTCATGTATCTGGAGCATAACTCCATGTCGCCAGGTCATATCGAAAGCCTTCTGAAGATCAAAGAAGACTCCGACACAATGTTTTCTTGTAATAACGCTGTTATATATAATGTTTTCTAAGTTGATCATTTGATCGGTAGTAGAGTGGTATTGTCGAAAACCTGCTTGATATGGTGATATAAGTTTTCTTTTTCTAAAATCCAAACGAGTCGATTATTAATAATTTTTTCTAGTATTTTTCCCATAGCGCACGTCAAGGAGCGCTTTTTCTTTGGTACTGGAACAACATGAGCTTTTTTCCACTGCTGCGGGTACATTCCATCCCGCCATATTTGATTATACAGTTCTGTATAATCAAATCTGGGTTGAGAGAGAGTAGCTGGTTGGTGGACTCGAGACTTGACTGTGATAAAGCAGGCCGTGGACCGACTCAGGAGAGCCGCACAGCGTGCGCGTGATCCTGACCGGCGCGCGGTTCTGTTTGCGGAGTATCATCAGAAAAAGAACGAGTATTTTCATAGCATTAGGACTTCGAAGCGAGATTCCTGGCGCTCTTTTGTTCAAGAGCAGGGGAATAAAGACCCTTGGGGTGTTGTTTATCGAGTACTTGGTAACAAGCGGAAAAGGACAATCTTCTGTCGGCTCTCTCGACCCAAGACGGCGTTGTAGTTGAGAAATATCGTGTTCTATCTCTTCTGATGGACGATCTGCTCCCCGATGATACAGAGACCTCGTATCATCGGAGAGTTCGAGCGGAGGTCGTAGGTTTCGACACAGACTCTTTGTCTTCGGAGATTACTGAAGCGGAAGTCCGTCAAGTAATCTGTAGCCTGGCTAGGAACAAAGCCCCCCGGATATGATGGTATTACGGTGGAGCTCCTTGTTTGCACCCTGCCTGTGATTCTCGGCCCATTGACTAGGGTGTTTATTCGCTGGGTATTTCCCGGCTTGCTGGAAGCGTGGTATCTTGAAGCTGTTATTCAAGGGTGGCGACAAGGACCCCACCTTCAGTTCTTTTTACCGTCCTCTGACGCTCTTGCCAGTTGTTGGAAAGGTTTTCGAAAAGGTATTCACCTCCGCATAAATAGTAGGTTGACTTCTAATCACATGCTGATGGACGACCAGTATGGCTTTAGACCCGGCAAGAGTACAGAGGACGTGATTCTTAGGGTCCTGGATCTGGCTTCAGGCAGTGAGTGCAAATATGTATTCGGTGTCTTCTTGGACATATCCGGGGCATTTAATAACTTGTGGTGGCCCTCTGCCTTGTATCAATTGCAGAAGCGTGGTTGCACGCGGAATGAAATTAGCACTCTCTCGAGTTACTTTACAGTTCACTAAGAACTGTTGTCCTTCGTGACGGCAGTTTGCAAGTAGGAAAGACCCTGTCAAAAGGATGCCCACAGGGCAGTGTATTAGATCCACTCGTCTGGACCATCGAGTTCGATTCTCTCATGCGGCTGCGTTTGCCCGGTGGCTGTCGCGTTGTGGCTTACGCCGACGATGGGCTGCTGCTGGTCGAGGGCGGTTCGCATGCTGAGATCGAGCTTAGAGCGGCACAGGCATGTAGGGGTTTGCGGTTGTGGAGTCTTCAGCATAAGATGGTTTTCAGTGCGGAGAAAACCACTATGATGTTTTTGAAGGGCCTGCTAACTGCAACTCGCCACCCGCGGGTTGTGATGGACGGCCGTTCAATTAGGTATGTCACTCTTCAGAAGTATCTGGGTGTTATCCTTGATGAGAGGCTTCTCTTCAAGGAGCAGCTGCAGTATGTGGCGAAGAAGGCAGTTGATGCTTTCTTCGGCGTCCGTAGAGTAATCCATCCCGATTGGGGGTTGAATGCTGCCTCTATATCAATAAAAATAGCCAAAACATATCTGCAGTCGGCGCTTTCCACCTCGGTAAGAGCATTTAAGATGCAATCCTCGGCGCCAACCCGTTTCATTGGCCTCGATTTAGAATACAGCTCATATCGATGCTTTTCTCAAGCCGTTCCACAACCAGCCTTTCCAGCAACTTGCCGAGAACCGGCAAGAGGCTGATGGATCGATAACTGCCGACCTTTCCAGGTTTCAGGAGTACCCTTACCAAAGCCACCTTTCAGCAAGCCGGAAAGCAGCCCCAGCTTAGGCATCCCGTGAACAGTCTGCCAAGCGGCTCTCTTATGACAGGCAATAGATGGGAAAAAATATCCAGGTCAAGTTGGTCAATCCCCGGTGCCTTCTTCAGTGACATTCGAAAAACCACTCGGTCTATATCATCGGGTCCCACGGTCCGAACGCCAGGGAATGGTGTTTCACCCGCCCTAACGCCGATTTCCGCTTCACCCTCCGGAGCATCTGGAAACAGAGCATCCAGGAACGCCCGGTAAGTCGCCACAGATGTTAAAGTGTGGTCACGACCACTTAACCCGCAATGGACTTGGCTTGTAACAAGTCTTTGCGAGCTGCCAGGAATCGCGCTGCAACTCGCACACGGAGTCTTTACAAAACTTGAGTTTGGCTTCTTTGATGGCGTGAACATATGTGTTACGGGCACACCGGTAGATCCGAAGACGCTCAGCGTGCACGTGATTAACGATATTCCCCGTTAGGGGGCAGTGCTGGTGCCTTATCCGCGCGGACCTAACTCTTGCGCGCAGCACGCTAAGGTCAGAGGACCACCATTTCTTGCCGGGCCTCCGTCTGTCTTCCACAGACGACCCCCCGGAAAATGGGGTCATGACGGCTCCAGGCACGCTCAGATCAGCGGACTGGCTGCTTATGACGGGTCCGTCCATTAGCCTAGGCCGCCGTAGGACCTCGTCATCGTCAGTATTGATGGCCCGGCAGATTAGCTCTGCCATCAATTCCAACTCCTCCCTACACTCTATGCGCTACTGCAATCCTTGTAAGGCAGTATCGCACACACGCCTCAGCCTGTGTCGATCCAGGCCCCTTAGGTTGTAACGACCTGGATTTGGTACCCTAGGACCGCCTCCGTAAGCAGTATCATAGGTTATAAGCCTATGATCGCTCACACTGGCCTCGGGCCAGACAGTCTATCTACCTGTCTTCCGAAGCGAGTCGCCCGTCACCAAAGTGACGTCTATATAACTCTCTCCCAGTTCGCTGGAGAAAGTTGGCGGCTGCTCCGCATCATTAATAAGGTAGAGGTTCCTGGCTTCTGCGAACTGCTCGAGACCAGCACCTCTGGGGTCTGTGAGTGGTGAACCCCAGGCGGTAGACTTGGCATTTGCGTCCAGCGCAACCAACACTCTGGAGCCCGGGAGACCGTCCAGAATCATCCCCAACTTCGCCAGCAAGTCATCGATACTCCATCCAAGCTGGAAGTATCCCGACACAAGTACAACATCGAGCGTACCCCCTCGTGATTCGCACGACGGTGACCTGCTCATCAGACCACTGAGGAATCCAGAATACACCCAAAGCGTCAGAGCTCACCACGACCGCAGAGAGCGGCCGTCCCCCACGAGTATGAATATCTTTCACCCCGTGGAAGCCGACTACCCTATCCGCGACCGTGTACGGCTCCTGGACCAAAAGGACCTCGAGGTTGCACTCCTCAAGGAGCCTCATGGCCTCGCTCGTGGCCGCCCGGGAATGGTGTAATTAATCTGCCCCAGGCGCAGGCGTTCGAACTGGTGAAATATGTCCCCAAGGGCTTCCGGCCGTTCAAGCGTCGCCATAGGCTGTGTTGTTTACAGCTCTAGCCCGTGCTACATCGTACGCCTTACACTGCCGACCTCCTACCCGGTGTCCAGCATTGCTGTCTTTCAGCTGCGAGCAGGCGGCGCACTTCGAGGGCGACAACTTGGCAGGGCAGTTTGTTGCCCTGTGCCCCGGAGCAGCACAGTAGCCACACATCTCCTTCTGCGCTCGGCATCGGAGAGCGGTGTGCCTGAGAGCACTTACACTTGTGGGCAGAAATTTGACATAGACCTTACAAAAAAAAGCCAAAAAAATAGCTTTAGCAGGTAATATTGAAAATTTTACAGCTGACAAAGGTTGGTTTCAAAAATGTATGTGCAAGTTTGTTTTTGACTATAAGAAAACGAACTATTGTTTGTCAAAGATTTGCAGATGCATATAAAGAAAAACTTATACAATTTCAGTGGTATGTTATTGGCTTGAGCAAAAAATTCAGTTTCTATTAAAAATAGGTAACGCTGATCAAACTCCTATACGCTTTGAAATGCTGCAGAATTCGATTATAAGTTTGATCGGTGAAAGAAGAGTTCCTATATGAACTGGTGGTAATAGAGTTTAGCATGTTATTTTAGCAGACGGAACAATATTTCCACCTTTTGTTGTTTTCAGGAGAAAGACTTTGGCCAAAGAAAATCTCCCAAGGGGGATAAATAACGGTTGAAATTAGTTTGGTTTCATAGACACAAATGCTTGCAAAAGGTAAAATCTACTCTCAACCTTGATAGTTTTCAGGGTACAGCATTTAATTGAAAATGTGAAAAATTCATTATCGAAAAATAATTCTGAATTAGTAATTATTCCAGGAAGATTAACTTCTCTCCTTCAACCTTTAGATACATGTATTAAAGCCATTTAAAGAGAGATTGAAAGAATTTTATTCTTCTTGGATGGCAAACAATGATCATTAATTTACATTCACTGGACGAATTAAAGACAATTTCTCTCCTTAACCTGTGAATGGATGTTGACCACATTGGAAAATATATCTTCAGAGCTAGTGATTAAAAGCTTTAAAAAGTGTTCAACTTCAAATACTATGGATAGGGCGGAACATAATATCCTCTGGAAAAACAAAAAAGACGAAGACTCTGATTCTGGCTCTGAAAATGGCTACAAAGTCTTCACTTTGTATAAAACATTCCAGAAGTGACTAACTTCTGGAATGTTTTATTTAATTTATAATAAAATTAGTAAATAAAGTTGTGAAAAAGTGTTGTTTATTTTTTACTAATATGAAATCTTACATTTATTGAAGTATCTAGGTATAAATGAATATATATTCTAAAGTTTTTTTTCTTTCTCATTAATCTTAAAAGTAGCCTATTTAAAAGTACGCCAGGCAGTCTTATGGGGTGGCAGATCTTACGTGGATAAATATGATATGTCATTTATTTGATTCTTGATTACTATTACACAAAATCTTTACCAATAGTTGTTTATATAATTGTAATTCTAAACATCACTTCTTTAAAATAATCTATAGTTGTGATCCTATTAGAAATTTTACACTTAAATCTAAAATTTAGGGTTTAATTTTGATAAGTCCCATAATAATTATTCAAGATTGTTGAAATTATGTTGATAGATGTTAGAATAGTGTAGATATTATGATAGTCACAATAATTGAAATGTGTAATCAGAATTTTAATTTAATCACTACCTAACACATTTCAAAAATGTACTCTGATATTTTTGGTATCTTGTTCATTTATTACATATGAAAAATAATTATAGCAATGTAACATGCTACAATTAATTTCCTAGTGTTTTCTTATCCTTTTAAATCTATTTTTAGTCTTTGTCTGTAATATCATGCTAAATATTCCTCTTTTCTCTTTATTATTTTTGCACCTGTCGCATTTAGCTTAATAGATTCAAATAAATAGACTTAAATAGATTAAAATAGACTTAAATAGATTTAAATAGACTTAAATAGATTCCATTTGGATGGAATTTGGTTAAATTTTCATGGAACGTGGACTTCCCCATCATGTCATGTTTAAAAAGATTTTATTTATATTGAAATTTGTGCTACAACAAAAGTGAAGGTATTGCTACTTCATTCACATTCTACTGTTATATTTCATTCACATTATATTTCATTATAAGCATATAGAACCAGTATCAATATAAATTCAGTAATAATATTAAGTGGCAATGCCAAACCATATAACATGTAAAATGAGTTACATATTAATATGTATTGCTTTTTCTCAACCAGTTTGTTTCTGCACTACCAGCAGAAAATTGTAGCAACTGACAGAATGTTTGTTAAAAAGAATTAAAACTTCATTATTAAAGAGATCTTTTATATTACCTAATACTAATTAAATTACTATTAATACCTATTTTGTCATTATGTACAGTAATGTAATTTATTTAAATTGTAACAAAAGTATTTTTACAATGTTCAAATCAATGTATTAATATAAGTTGTTTTGTTACACCTCTTTTTACATAACTGGTTATAAATTTTGACATTTTAATTGCGATTATATTGTTACACATTGTGTTTTTAAATTTAACTATTTAATATGGAAAAAACTTGTTAATAAAGCAAGCGGTTAATATTTTTTTAAAATTAGCAGTATTAGAATTTTTAACGCATTACAATATAATTATTAACATTATAACAATAACATTATTTAATACTGAAAAACCAGAATGCTATAAAAAAACCTACATTTTTCCTATACACTTGAGATGCAGCTTCTTATTTAAAATCGCACAATTATTAACCGTGAATATTTAGCCAAGTAATGCAGTAATTGGTAATATATAAGTATGTTTGTATTCACTGTGTCCTTATGATGATAACAGTTAACCTCTGTTGTAATTTATTAATCAAAACAGGTGAATCTTTTTTAATAAAACTTATATGCATCTGATTTCATAATTAATTTCTAGATGTTTATATTTATAGAATTTTCAGTTTTTTACTAGCACTAAAACATAACTCCTCGTTTCAGAAACTTATCGTGATAACATTTAACTTAAATTTTGAGGAAATAGAAGCAATCTAATTAATTGTGATATTAATAACACTAAGGCGTGGTAGCAGTAGTTAATTAAAGTTAATTATAATTTTGATCATTATTTACATAAAAACAAATACTGTATTATTAATATAGTCAAGCACACTGGGTAAAGAAAATTGTCTAGAATAATCTTTAAAAAAAATCATAAAGTGGGTTAAATGATCAAAAAAGACAGTTATAAAAAATGTAATGTTAATGAAAAGGTATTTATTATATAGAAATAAATAGTTTTAATCACCCGCTTAACAAATTGAATTAAATTAATTATGATGGAAGCAGTTAAATATGGGTTTGCAAGCCATCGGGTCGGTCTAGTGGTGAACACATCTTTCCAAATCAGCTGATTTCAAAGTCGAGAGTTCCAATGTTCAAAAATCCTAGTAATGCAATTTTTTACAGCTGCACCCTTAATTTACCCCTGTACAGGGGGATGTTTGCAAAAGTAATAGTGGAATATTGTACTGTCACCCGATCTTAGTAACTGTGTAAAATTTCATCAATAGGCAATATCAGAAAGTATGTTAAATTAAGGATGCAAGATTTGAGGACAAACATGAAAAAAAATTGAAAAAAACATTTTGAGTTAATATAAAGCAAGTAAAAATACAATAATTAAATATTAATTAGGTTGTTCATGGAATTTTAAATAGCAATTATGTTCAGCTGTTAAATATAAATACACATTGCACTTGAGGCATTTAACAGATGTTTTCGTTGAACAATTTGCTGTATACCTCCTGTTACAATAGGACCTGCATTCTTCTAATAATTGAAGATAAGGGCAAGCCATTTTTTCTCTGACTTTCTGTAGAATTTGCATCTTCTTCCTTTGTTCCTGCATAGTTTCTTCTATATCATTCTCTTTGATAAGTTTTCCCATATTCCATTTTACATGAGCACAGTTGTACAATATTTTTTTTTTTGTGGAATGTGTTTCTTATTCATCTTATTTGGGGTACTGAAGACATGAATTAGATATTGCCAAGTCTAACATGTGGAGTATCACTTTGATGGTCCATTTTTTGGTCTGATTGCGAGGACAGGAAGATAGCATGCGTTTAGCTAAATCAACTCCATAAACATTTTTATTGTAAGACTCTAGACTGTTTAATGAATATAAATTTATTGTCATTTTTTGACCATCTTTTAACTTTACATAATCGAGAGTAAGATCTGTGAGTGAAGAGTATTGTAACTAGTTTATTATTGAATCATTTTGTTACCGCTAGTATTCCATCATTACTTACTTTGATATCATAGCTTCCTCTTCCCTTATACTTTAAATTACTGTCAGATTCAAGTGATATCTGTTTTGAAAGATGATTGTTCATAATAGTACCAGTGGACCTAATGCCACAGTGGATCTAATGTACAAAGTAGTAATTGTTCAGCCAATTTAACACTTGAAAAGTACCGATCAAAATGTAATATAAGGACAGGCACTAATCAGCGAACCCACCGGGTTGGTCTAGTGGTGAATGCGTCTTCCAAAATCAGCTGATTTGGAAGTCCAGAGTTGCAGCGTTCAAGTCCTAGTAAAGCCAGCTATTTTTACACGGACATGAATACTAGATCTTGGATACCGGTGATCTTTGGCGGTTGGGTTTCAATTAACCACACATCTCAGGTATGGTCGAACTGAGAATGTACAAGACTACACTTTATTCACACCCATACATATCATCCTCATTCATCCTCTTAAGTATTATCTAAACGGTAGTTACCGGAGGCTAAACAGGAAAAAGAAAGGCACTAATCAGCGAGACAGATGTAAAACTGCAGCTGTCCCAAGACCAAATCCCTGTTTGACTTCTTCAGGAAAGATAAGTGTACCTTGATATATACTAAAATTATAAATGATTCTATTTGGGTTTGCTTGAACAAAAACTTTTAGCCCAACAGGATTAGGTTTATCTGGAACATTACTAATTTTCTTATTTGTTATCTGAATGTATTAACTTAACTGAGGCCCAATGTTCTTTTAAAAGGATATGATTTTATAAGCATTTAAATAACTGGAACCTATTGGACTTTTAAAAGAACATGATTAGTTGGATACATTCACATATTAATGAAAATGTTACGTATGAAAATAGAATAATTTAACTGTCCTTGAAGAACAGTGTTTCTAAGTAGTGGGACGCCATCTTAATTGTTTATTATTAGCAACACTGTGATTGCATAAAAGTGGTTACTCCACTCATCAAAAGCATTGTGAAGAACAGTGCTGCCATCTACACATCAAAGTATGTACTACTTCAAAAGGAAGGAATTTTTAAATATTTCTTTTAAAAGGATACTAGGTCTTAATGACTAAATAACATATCAATTTTCAGGACTCAATACAGTAAATATATCAGTACTTTTAAAAACACTGATGTTAAGTTTAAATTATGATTATGTCTCAGAAGTTTTTGGTCCTACATCAGGCAAGACTTATGTAATAACAGCAATTTTATATAAATAGTGTTATGGTGAATGCTTTTGTGAAGTTGTTTGATAAACCATTTATAAAAAAAAAAAATCTAATAATGTGTTAAACAAAGATGGTACACCAATATATAATACGAAAGGTAAAGTCGATAGATGGGTGGAATATATTGAAGAGTTATACGGAGGAAATGAATTAGAAAATGGTGTTATAGAGGAAGAAGAGTAAGTTGAGGAGGATGAAATGGGAGAAACAATACTGAGATCTGAATTTAAGAGAGCATTAAAAGATTTAAATGGCAGAAAGGCTCCTGGAATAGACGGAATACCTGTAAAATTACTGCGCAGTGCAGGTGAGGAAGCGATTGATAGATTATACAAACTGGTATGTAATATTTATGAAAATGGGGAATTTCCATCAGACTTCAAAAAAAGTGTTATAGTTATGATACCAAAGAAAGCAGGGGCAGATAAATGTGAAGAATACAGAACAATTAGTTTAACTAGTCATGCATCAAAAATCTTAACTAGAATTTTATACAGAAGAATTGAGAGGAGAGTGGAAGAAGTGTTAGGAGAAGACCAATTTGGTTTCAGGAAAAGTATAGGAACAAGGGAAGCAATTTTAGGCCTCAGATTAATAGTAGAAGGAAGATTAAAGAAAACCAAACCGACATACTTGGCGTTTATAGACCTAGAAAAGGCTTTCGATAACATAGAATGGAATAAAATGTTCAGCATTTTAAAAAAATTAGGGTTTAAATACAGAGATAGAAGAACAATTGCTAACATGTACAGGAACCAAACAGCAACAATAACAATTGAAGAACATAAGAAAGAAGCCCTATTAAGAAAGGGAGTCCGACAAGGATGTTCCCTATCTCCGTTACTTTTTAATCTTTACATGGAACTAGCAGTTAATGATGTTAAAGAACAATTTAGATTCGTAGTAACAGTACAAGGTGAAAAGATAAAGATGCTACGATTTGCTGATGATATAGTAATTCTAGCCGAGAGTAAAAAGGATTTAGAAGAAACAATGAACGGCATAGATGAAGTCCTACGCAAGAACTATCGCGTGAAAATAAACAAAACAAAAGTAATGAAATAGTAGAAATAACAAAGATGGACCGCTGAATGTGAAAATAGGAGGAGAAAAGATTATGGAGGTAGAAGAATTTTGTTATTTGGGAAGTAGAATTACTAAAGATGGACGAAGCAGGAGCGATATAAAATGCCGAATAGCACAAGCTAAACGAGCCTTCAGTAAGAAATATAATTTGTTTACATCAAAAATGAATTTAAATGTCAGGAAAAGATTTTTGAAAGTGTATGTTTGGAGTGTCGCTTTATATGGAAGTGAAACTTGGACGATCGGAGTATCTGAGAAGAAAAGATTAGAAGCTTTTGAAATGTGGTGCTATAGGAGAATGTTAAAAATCAGATGGGTGGATAAAGTGACAAATGAAGAGGTATTGCGGCAAATAGATGAAGAAAGAAGAATTTGGAAAAATATAGTTAAAAGAAGAGACAGACTTATAGGCCACATACTAAGGCATCCTGGAATAGTCGCTTTAATATTGGAAGGACAGGTAGAAGGGAAAAATTGTGTAGGCAGGCCACGTTTGGAGTATGTAAAACAAATTGTTGGGGATGTAGGATGTAGAGGGTATACTGAAATGAAACGACTAGCACTAGATAGGGAATCTTGGAGAGCTGCATCAAACCAGTCAAATGACTGAAGACAAAAAAAAAAAAAAATCACAACAGTATAAAAATCAAACAACATATTTTGTTTATTTTCTTTTTTATTTATATATTAATTTTTATTTATTATTTGTATATATTGTTTTGTTTATTTTCTTTTACCTAAACAGGGGGATCTTGCCTCTGAGAATAAAAATTAAAGCCTGAAAGCGCTCTTTCTCCAACGATTTCCTCGTTCTTAACATAGAAGCACTTACCCCCTCATTCATCCCAAGAAGGCTAGGATGGCTTAAAACCTTACCTGAGATAATACAAATGTATCCTGAAGTTTGAAGCAATCCGGTAGGTTGGTTCTCGCATGATACTCTGATACCTCCCTCTTAACCCCACGATTGTTTCGAAAACTATCAACTTTTGTGCAAAGTGCCGGTTCGTGTCATCAGGTCATTTTTAGACCTTTATGAGAGTATAACATTTATTTTTTCTTGATTTCGTATTTGCATTATACATATAAAAATTTAATTTTTTGAAAACTTAATTATTATTCTTTAAAGAATAATTAAATTCATCGGTATTCGAATGAAATTTGCATAAAATCTGTTGTACAAGCCATAGGTAAAATCTCATCTTGAGTATGGCAGTATCAATGTCATTTCCCAACCTACAGCACAAAAGTTATTTAACAAAAATGTTCACTTTTAAATTAATAAATTTTACCTCATTGAATTCGCAACTATAGAAAGAAGTGTAATTTTTTTTTAATTTTCAATGCTAATAACTGATTTGTGTCACTTTTATATGTCCTTACATCTTACTCGATTAAGTTTGTTGCTGATGTCGATATTAGAATGCTTAGCTCCATATAAAGATTTCTTAAAGTATTTCTCAAACTCAAACTCTAGTGTATCATTTTCCGGTCATGAGATGTATGTTGTTCTTGTGAACACGTTTGATTTAGATTATTTGCCCATTCCCCCGCTTTTAATTTCACATTTAATGAAAATTCTAAAAATGTTATGTGAAAATTTCAACTTTATAGTTTTTATAGAATCAAAATGGCGGCTTTCAAATAAAAACATTTTTTATTCATTATAAAATAACTGGGAAAAATGATTAAAAACAGGTGATAATTAAACACAGATAATTATTCACGGTTATGACTAATTATTAACTTGTTTTATTCAATTTCAACACCCATTTAACAGTACATCATCTCTGTTTAAATCTTTTTACCGACTATTTTATAATTAATAAAAATATTGATTTATCTGCAATCGATGTTTCTATTTGAAAGCCACAATTTTGTTTCTATAAATCCTATAGAAATTTTCACAAACATTTTTAGAACCTTCATTAAAAAGTTGATAAATTTTTAATAGAATTTGTGGGGAACGGGCAAGTGATACTAAATTAAAAGCGTATCTTTGGGGTACATGTTGTAAAACATTCATATAATTATTAAAAAATATAACCCTGATATTTTCAATTTTGGGCAAGCTTTGGAGGTGTAAAATTAGTTACAAAATCTAGCTCATTGGGTTTGATAATTTCACTGGAGCCATATTGCGCTCTCAGTTGTGCATATCTTGTCTCAGACAGATCACTCAAGCAAGTCACTTTTCTTATTTAATTACAATAAATGTGCTATCAGACATTTCTGTTTATAAAAGGAGGTATGTATGTAAGTATGTAGACCGATATAATTTATCGATTCATTAATAATACAGATTCCAAGCAAGTTAATTTAAAAAAATGACTAACACACTGTAACATAAGTATATGTAATTTGTCAGTTAGGAGTGAAATTTTATGGCCTAACTGAAAGCTAGGAATTATTTTTTAAATTATAGAGTAGGAATACACATACCTGAAAATTAAGAGGATAATTTCATTTACTAGTTATTGTTATATATTTGTTATTTAAGGTGTTTATTTTTTGTATTTTTACAGGCATCAACTACTAAGATCCATCGTCACATTCTTTAAAAAGATGTTAGTATCACCATCAGGATCGACATATGTAAGGGTGTAAAGGGCCCTTATATTTTATTTAAAAGCACAAACTTCACAAAAACATTAAGACACAAACACAACACTTACAGGGTGTAAAGGGCCCCGATCTTAAAAATTGAGACAAAATTCTCAACGAACATGAAAATAAAAATATATATCTATACAATACCATTTCCTTCTTCTACCTGTCTCATTTATTAATTTGTTTAAGCACTCGAACCGCTGTTAAGCAGTATATAAGTCGTGGCAGTTGACTCCATATAAACAGGCTACAAACATGCATTGCACCCTCAGTCCACCCTTGAGGGTCCCCCATGACATCATTGGACACACCCCGACTCACTGCTCTTGAATGCAGACAAGCCAGGGTGGCCTAGGTAAGAGGGCTACCTCCCGTCTCTATATGTGCCACGCTTCAAGACTCCCATAGAGACTTTTTAACACAGCTTTAAATTTTTCACTTATACAGAATTCTAACAAGTCCACTGTCGTGTAAAAATGCAACTGTATTTTCTTCATTTCCATTATCCAGATCGGTAGTAATATTATTTCTACGACGGAACCTCTTTCTGAGGTCCTCATATATGGTACAATCTTTTATTAGATGCTTGATTGTCAGTGTTTTATTACAAACACCGCACATTGCTCTCACTTCGCCGGTTAACAAATATGAATTTGTTAATCGCGTGTGACCGATTCTAGGTCTGGTCACCGCTACTTGTTCTTCAC
Organism: Lycorma delicatula; assembly: GCF_047948215.1. NCBI lineage: Eukaryota > Metazoa > Arthropoda > Insecta > Hemiptera > Fulgoridae > Lycorma > Lycorma delicatula. Next base: position 82,603,384 of record NC_134465.1, read on the forward strand.
GGCGAGTCAACTTAAAGTCGCTTTTCCATATATATGGAGAAATTTTTACTGAGTTTAGTTTTGTATTTAAACTCCTCATTTCAGCATTCCACTTGTTTTTTACTATGTTTGTTAGACGGTTTTTAACATCTGCCACTCTTACAGGAAATGCATCCAAAACATCGCAGACTGTTGCCTTTCTGGCAGCTTCGTCTGCGCTCTCATTACCTGTAATACCAGCATGCCCTGGAGTCAATACAAATACGAATCGCTGTCCTCGTTGATTTAGAACGTATAAATTGGACAGGATGTTTGAAATTAGGACATCCTTAATGTTCTTGTTCCGAATTGCGACAAGTGCACTTAAAGAATCTGAACATATTAGCACTCTCTCTTCGCAATAGTGTTCAGTGTAGCGAAGAGCTTGCTGAATTGCAGTAAGTTCTGCCGTGTAGACACTGGCCATATCTGGCAGTTTCCAAAAGTGGGCTTTTCCATTTACATATATGGAGCATCCAACACCATGTTCGGTTTTAGAGCCGTCAGTATAAATTCTGATATGCTCTTCATAGTCACTGACGGTTGCTAAAAATTCCTGTTGGATGATCACTGTTGGCTTCTTTTTTATTTCTCCCTGAGAGATCCAACCTTGTATTTACCGCTGGCAATAGTCATGGCGGTATTTCTCTTGTGGAAATTGCTAGCGTCTCAGGAATAGTAATTTCGTATTTTCCTCTTAATTCGTGGTACCTTATTCCGGCTGGTCTGGAATAGGTACCACGATGTTCTAATAATGCAGCCATAGGATGATTCGTAAAGAGTTTGTTATTTATATGAGCAGGAAATTCCCATACGTTTGCTGCATGTCTTAACAAAAGGACCTCTCTTCTATAATATAGTGGCATTATTCCGGCTTCGGACATTAGACTAGTCGCCGGACTTATGCGGAAAGCTCCTGTTCTGAGCCCCAATTAATATTCGATAAACATTTTATAATGTTTAGGGCTTTTTGCATCTATCACTCGTCCTATATATGTAATCCCCACGTAAGGGATTTATCCAATACCAGTCCTAAAAATCTCACGTTATCCTTATATTGTATTGGATTATCGCCAATTGTCAACGTAGGACTTTGATGAGGAATTCTCTTCCTACAGAATTGTACACAGCACGTTTTTTCTGGTGAAAATTAGAGTTCATTATTCTTGGCAACTTCATTTAGAGCGTTAATCGCCCGTTGCAATTTATATTTCACCATAGCAGTCTTGTTGCTGGCATACACAATTGCCAAATCAACAACATAGACGCTTTTGCTGATTTCTACTGGAATGGCTAATATCAATTTATTAATGGCGATGGTAAACAAGGTACCGCTCAACGGCGAACCTTGTGGTATGCCATTTTCCAACATTCTTTCAGATGAATATTCATTGTTGACACATACTTGGAAGGTACGATCATTCACATAGCTGCTGAGCAATACTGGCAGATTGCCACGAATGCCTCACTCATGTATCTGGAGCATTACTCCATGTCGCCAGGTCATATCGAAAGCCTTCTGAAGATCAAAGAAGACTCCGACACAATGTTTTCTTGTAATAACGCTGTTATATATAATGTTTTCTAAGTTGATCATTTGATCGGTAGTAGAGTGGTATTGTCGAAAACCACTCTACTTAAAAACCACCTTATATCACCATATCAAGCATGATATGGTGATATAAGGTTTTCTTTATCTAAAACCCAAACGAGTCGATTATTAATCATTTTTTCTAGTATTTTTCCCATAGCGCACGTCAAGGAGATAGGACGATAGCTATTGGGATCTGTGAAATTTTTATTTTTCTTTGGTACTGGAACAACATGAGCTTTTTTCCACTGCTGCGGGTACATTCCATCCCGCCATATTTGATTATACAGTTCTGTATAATCAAATCTGGGTTGAGAGAGAGTAGCTGGTTGGTGGACTCGAGACTTGACTGTGATAAAGCAGGCCGTGGACCGACTCAGGAGAGCCGCACAGCGTGCGCGTGATCCTGACCGGCGCACGGTTCTGTTTGCGGAGTATCATCAGAAAAGGAACGAGTATTTTCATAGCATTAGGACTTCGAAGCGAGATTCCTGGCGCTCTTTTGTTCAAGAGCAGGGGAATAAAGACCCTTGGGGTGTTGTTTATCGAGTACTTGGTAACAAGCAGAAAAAGGACAATCTTCTGTCGGCTCTCTCGACCCAAGACGGCTTTGTAGTTGAGAAATATCGTGTTCTATCTCTTCTGATGGACGATCTGCTCCCCGATGATACAGAGACCTCGTATCATCGGAGAGTTCGAGCGGAGGTCGTAGGTTTCGACACAGACTCTTTGTCTTCGGAGATTACTGAAGCGGAAGTCCGTCAAGTAATCTGTAGCCTGGCTAGGATTACCATCAAAGCCCCCCGGATATGATGGTATTACGGTGGAGCTCCTTGTTTGCACCCTGCCTGTGATTCTCGGCCCATTGACTAGGGTGTTCAATAGGTGTTTATTCGCTGGGTAATTCCCGGCTTGCTGGAAGCGTGGTATCTTGAAGCTGTTATTCAAGGGTGGCGACAAGGACCCCACCGTCAGTTCTTTTTACCGTCCTCTGACGCTCTTGCCAGTTGTTGGAAAGGTTTTCGAAAAGGTACTCACCTCCGCATAAATAGTAGGTTGACTTCTAATCACATGCTGATGGACGACCAGTATGGCTTTAGACCCGGCAAGAGTACAGAGGACGTGATTCTTAGGGTCCTGGATCTGGCTTCAGGCAGAGTGCAAATATGTATTCGGTGTCTTCTTGGACATATCCGGGGCATTTAATAACTTGTGGTGGCCCTCTGCCTTGTATCAATTGCAGAAGCGTGGTTGCACGCGGAATGAAATTAGCACTCTCTCGAGTTACTTTACAGTTCACGAAGAACTGTTGTCCTTCGTGACGGCAGTTTGCAAGTAGGAAAGACCCTGTCAAAAGGATGCCCACAGGGCAGTGTATTAGATCCACTCGTCTGGACCATCGAGTTCGATTCTCTCATGCGGCTGCGTTTGCCCGGTGGCTGTCGCGTTGTGGCTTACGCCGACGATGGGCTGCTGCTGGTCGAGGGCGGTTCGCATGCTGAGATCGAGCTTAGAGCGGCACAGGCATGTAGGGGTTTGCGGTTGTGGAGTCTTCAGCATAAGATGGTTTTCAGTGCGGAGAAAACCACTATGATGTTTTTGAAGGGCCTGCTAGCTGCAACTCGCCACCCGCGGGTTGTGATGGACGGCCGTTCAATTATGTATGTCACTCTTCAGAAGTATCTGGGTGTTATCCTTGATGAGAGGCTTCTCTTCAAGGAGCAGCTGCAGTATGTGGCGAAGAAGGCAGTTGATGCTTTCTTCGGCGTCCGTAGAGTAATCCATCCCGATTGGGGGTTGAATGCTGCCTCTATATCAATAAAAATAGCCAAAATATATCTGCAGTCGGCGCTTTCCACCTCGGTAAGAGCATTTAAGATGCAATCCTCGGCGCCAACCCGTTTCATGAAGCCATATTGGCCTCGATTTAGAATACAGCTCATATCGATGCTTTTCTCAAGCCGTTCCACAACCAGCCTTTCCAGCAACTTGCCGAGAACCGGCAAGAGGCTGATGGATCGATAACTGCCGACCTCACCAGGATCCTTTCCAGGTTTCAGGAGTACCCTTACCAAAGCCACCTTTCAGCAAGCCGGAAAGCAGCCCCAGCTTAGGCATCCCGTGAACAGTCTGCCAACCGGCTCTCTTATGACAGGCAATAGATGGGAAAAAATATCCAGGTCAAGTTGGTCAATCCCCGGTGCCTTCTTCAGTGACATTCGAAAAACCACTCGGTCTATATCATCGGGTCCCACGGTCCGAACGCCAGGGAATGGTGTTTCACTCGCCCTAACGCCGATTTCCGCTTCACCCTCCGGAGCATCTGGAAACAGAGCATCCAGGAACGCCCGGTAAGTCGCCACAGATGTTAAAGTGCGGTCACGACCACCTAACCCGCAATGGACTTGGCTTGTAACAAGTCTTTGCGAGCTGCCAGGAATCGCGCTGCAACTCGCACATGGAGTCTTTACAAAACTTGAGTTTGGCTTCTTTGATGACGTGAACATATGTGTTACGGGCACACCGGTAGATCCGAAGACGCTCAGCGTGCACGTGATTAACGATATTCCCCGTTAGGGGGCAGTGCTGGTGCCTTATCCACGCGGACCTAACTCTTGCGCGCAGCACGCTAAGGTCAGAGGACCACCATTTCTTGCCGGGCCTCCGCCTGTCTTCCACAGACGACCCCCCGGAGAATGGGGTCATGACGACTCCAGGCACGCTCAGATCAGCGGACTGGCTGCTTATGACGGGTCCGTCCATTAGCCTAGGCCGCCGTAGGACCTCGTCACCGCCAGTATTGATGGCCCGACCGATTAGCTCTGCCATCAATTCCAACTCCTCCCTACACTCCATGCGCTACTGCAATCCTTGTAAGGCAGTATCGCACACACGCCTCAGCCTGTGTCGATCCAGGCCCCTTAGGTTGTAACGACCTGGATTTGGTACCCTATGACTGCCTCCGTAAGCAGTATCATAGGTTATAAGCCTATGATCGCTCACACTGGCCTCGGGCCAGACAGTCTATCTACCTGTCTTCCGAAACGAGTCGCCCGTCACCAAAGTGCCGTCTATATAACACTCTCCCAGTTCGCTGGAGAAAGTTGGCGGCTGCTCCGCATCATTATTAAGGTAGAGGTTCCTGGCTTCTGCGAACTGCTCGAGACCAGCACCTCTGGGGTCTGTGAGTGGTGAACCCCAGGCGGTAGACTTGGCATTTGCGTCCAGCGCAACCAACACTCTGGAGCCCGGGAGACCGTCCAGAATCATCCCCAACTTCGCCAGCAAGTCATCGATACTCCATCCAAGCTGGAAGTATCCCGACACAAGTACAACATCGAGCGTACCCCTCGTGATTCGCACGACGGTGACCTGCTCATCAGACCACTGAGGAATCCAGAATACACCCAAAGCGTCACAGCTCACCACGACCGCAGAGAGCGGCCGTCCCCCACGAGTATGAATATCTTTCACCCCGTGGAAGCCGACTACCCTATCCGCGACCGTGTACGGTTCCTGGACCAAAAGGACCTCGAGGTTGCACTCCTCAAGGAGCCTCATGGCCTCGCTCGTGGCTGCCCGGGAATGGTGCAATTAATCTGCCCCAGGCGCAGGCGTTCGAACTGGTGAAATATGTCCCCAAGGCCTTCCGGCCGTTCAAGCGTCGCCATAGGCTGTGTTGTTTACAGCTCTAGCCCGTGCTACATCGTACGCCTTACACTGCCGACCTCCTACCCGGTGTCCAGCATTGCTGTCTTTCAGCTGCGAGCAGGCGGCGCACTTCGAGGGCGACAACTTGGCAGGGCAGTTTGTTGCCCTGTGCCCCGGAGCAGCACAGTAGCCACACATCTCCTTCTGCGCTCGGCATCGGAGAGCGGTGTGCCTGAGAGCACTTACACTTGTGGGCAGAAATTTGACATAGACCTTACCAAAAAAAGCCAAAAAAATAGCTTTAGCAGGTAATATTAAGAATTTTACAGCTGACAAAGGTTGGTTTCAAAAATTTATGTGCAAGTTTGTTTTTGACTATAAGAAAACGAACTATTGTTTGTCAAAGATTTGCAGATGCATATAAAGAAAAACTTATACAATTTCAGTGGTATGTTATTGGCTTGAGCAAAAAATTCAGTTTCTATTAAAAATAGGTAACGCTGATCAAACTCCTATACGCTTTGAAATGCTGCAGAATTCGATTATAAGTTTGATCGGTGAAAGAAGAGTTCCTATATGAACTGGTGGTAATAGAGTTTAGCATGTTATTTTAGCAGATGGAACAATATTTCCACCTTTTGTTGTTTTCAGGAGAAAGACTTTGGCCAAAGAAAATCTCCCAAGGGGGATAAATAACGGTTGAAATTAGTTTGGTTTCATAGACACAAATGCTTGCAAAAGGTAAAATCTACTCTCAACCTTGATAGTTTTCAGGGTACAGCATTTAATTGAAAATGTGAAAAATTCATTATCGAAAAATAATTCTGAATTAGTAATTATTCCAGGAAGATTAACTTCTCTCCTTCAACCTTAAGATACATGTATTAAAGCCATTTAAAGAGAGATTGAAAGAATTTTATTCTTCTTGGATGGCAAACAATGATCATTAATTTACATTCACTGGACGAATTAAAGACAATTTCTCTCCTTAACCTGTGAATGGATGTTGACCACATTGGAAAATATATCTTCAGAGCTAGTGATTAAAAGCTTTAAAAAGTGTTCAACTTCAAATACTATGGATAGGGTGGAACATAATATCCTCTGGAAAAACAAAAAAGACGAAGACTCTGATTCTGGCTCTGAAAATGGATACAAAGTGAAGAAGTGACTAACTTCTGGAATGTTTTATTTATAATAACTACAATTTATAATAAAATTAGTAAATAAAGTTGTGAAAAAGTGTTGTTTATTTTTTACTAATATGAAATCTTACATTTATTGAAGTATCTAGGTATAAATGAATATATATTCTAAAGTTTTTTTTGTTTCTCATTAATCTTAAAAGTTTTTTTTTTTTTTTGTCTTCAGTCATTTGACTGGTTTGATGCAGCTCTCCAAGATTCCCTATCTAGTGCTAGTCGTTTCATTTCAGTATACCCTCTACATCCTACATCCCCAACAATTTGTTTTACATACTCCAAACGTGGCCTGCCTACACAATTTTTCCCTTCTACCTGTCCTTCCAATATTAAAGCGACTATTCCAGGATGTGGCCTATAAGTATGTCTCTTCTTTTAACTATATTTTTCCAAATGCTTCTTTCTTCATCTATTTGTCGCAATACCTCTTCATTTGTCACTTTATCCACCCATCTGATTTTTAACATTCTCCTATAGCACCGCATTTCAAAAGCTTCTAATCTTTTCTTCTCAGATACTCCGACTGTCCAAGTTTCACTTCCATATAAAGCGACACTCCAAACATACACTTTCAAAAATCTTCTCCTGACGTTTAAATTAATTTATGATGTAAACAAATTATATTTCTTACTGAAGGCTCGTTTAGCTTGTGCTATTCGGCATTTTATATCGCTCCTGCTTCGTCCATCTTTAGTAATTTTACTTCCCAAATAACAAAATTCTTCTACCTCCATAATCTTATCTTAAAAGTAGCCTATTTAAAAGTACGCCAGGCAGTCTTATGGGGTGGCAGATCTTACGTGGATAAATATGATATGTCATTTATTTGATTCTTGATTACTATTACACAAAATCTTTACCAATAGTTGTTTATATAATTGTAATTCTAAACATCACTTCTTTAAAATAATCTATAGTTGTGATCCTATTAGAAATTTTACACTTAAATCTAAAATTTAGGGTTTAATTTTGATAAGTCCCATAATAATTATTCAAGATTGTTGAAATTATGTTGATAGATGTTAGAATAGTGTAGATATTATGATAGTCACAATAATTGAAATGTGTAATCAGAATTTTAATTTAATCACTACCTAACACATTTCAAAAATGTACTCTGATATTTTTGGTATTTTGTTCATTTACTACATATGAAAAATAATTATAGCAATGTAACATGCTACAATTAATTTCCTAGTGTTTTCTTATCCTTTTAAATCTATTTTTAGTCTTTGTCTGTAATATCATGCTAAATATTCCTCTTTTCTCTTTATTATTTTTGCACCTGTCGCATTTAGCTTAATAGATTCAAATAAACATTTGGATGGAATTTGATTAAATTTTCATGGAACGTGGACTTCCCCATCATGTCATGTTTAAAAAGATTTATTTATATTGAAATTTGTGCTACAACAAAAGTGAAGGTATTGCTACTTCATTCACATTCTACTGTTATATTTCATTCACATTATATTATTTCATTATAAGCATATAGAACCAGTATCTATATACAAACCATATAACATGTAAAATGAGTTACATATTAATATGTATTGCTTTTTCTCAACCAGTTTGTTTCTGCACTACCAGCAGAAAATTGTAGCAACTGACAGAATGTTTGTTAAAAAGAATTAAAACTTCATTATTAAAGAGATCTTTTATATTACCTAATACTAATTAAATTACTATTAATACCTATTTTGTCATTATGTACAGAAATGTAATTTATTTAAATTGTAACAAAAGTATTTTTACAATGTTCAAATCAATGTATTAATATAAGTTGTTTTGTTACACCAGTCTAACAAATGTGTTTTTAATACTTACATGTTCTGTTCAACAGTTGTATACCTATTATCCAGTTCTGTTATATAATTAGTGGAATGTGTCTTTTTACATAACTGGTTATAAATTTTGACATTTTAATTGCGATTATATTGTTACACATTGTGTTTTTAAATTTAACTATTTAATATGGAAAAAACTTGTTAATAAAGCAAGCGGTTAATATTTTTTTTAAATTAGCAGTATTAGAATTTTTAACGCATTACAATATAATTATTAACATTATAACAATAACATTATTTAATACTGAAAATCCAGAATGCTATAAAAAAACCTACATTTTTCCTATACACTTGAGATGCAGCTTCTTATTTAAAATCGCACAATTATTAACCGTGAATATTTAGCCAAGTAATGCAGTAATTGGTAATATATAAGTATGTTTGTATTCACTATGTCCTTATGATGATAACAGTTAACCTCTGTTGTAATTTATTAATCAAAACAGGTGAATCTTTTTTAATAAAACTTATATGCATCTGATTTCATAATTAATTTCTAGATGTTTATATTTATAGAATTTTCAGTTTTTTACTAGCACTAAAACATAACTCCTCGTTTCAGAAACTTATCGTGATAACATTTAACTTAAATTTTGAGGAAATAGAAGCAATCTAATTAATTGTGATATTAATAACACTAAGGCGTGGTAGCAGTAGTTAATTAAAGTTAATTATAATTTTGATCATTATTTACATAAAAACAAATACTGTATTATTAATATAGTCAAGCACACTGGGTAAAGAAAATTGTCTAGAATAATCTTTAAAAAAAATCATAAAGTGGGTTAAATGATCAAAAAAGACAGTTATAAAAAATGTAATGTTAATGAAAAGGTATTTATTATATAGAAATAAATAGTTTTAATCACCCGCTTAACAAATTGAATTAAATTAATTATGATGGAAGCAGTTAAATATGGGTTTGCAAGCCATCGGGTCGGTCTAGTGGTGAACACATCTTTCCAAATCAGCTGATTTCAAAGTCGAGAGTTCCAATGTTCAAAAATCCTAGTAATGCAATTTTTTACAGCTGCACCCTTAATTTACCCCTGTACAGGGGGATGTTTGCAAAAGTAATAGTGGAATATTGTACTGTCACCCGATCTTAGTAACTGTGTAAAATTTCATCAATAGGCAATATCAGAAAGTATGTTAAATTAAGGATGCAAGATTTGAGGACAAACATGAAAAAAAATTGAAAAAAACATTTTGAGTTAATATAAAGCAAGTAAAAATACAATAATTAAATATTAATTAGGTTGTTCATGGAATTTTAAATAGCAATTATGTTCAGCTGTTAAATATAAATACGCATTGCACTTGAGGCATTTAACAGATGTTTTCGTTGAACAATTTCCTGTATACCTCCTGTTACAATAGGACCTGCATTCTTCTAATAATTGAAGATAAGGGCAAGCCATTTTTTCTCTGACTTTCTGTAGAATTTGCATCTTCTTCCTTTGTTCCTGCATAGTTTCTTCTATATCATTCTCTTTGATAAGTTTTCCCATATTCCATTTTACATGAGCACAGTTGTACAATATTTTTTTTTTTGTGGAATGTGTTTCTTATTCATCTTATTTGGGGTACTGAAGACATGAATTAGATATTGCCAAGTCTAACATGTGGAGTATCACTTTGATGGTCCATTTTTTGGTCTGATTGCGAGGACAGGAAGATAGCATGCGTTTAGCTAAATCAACTCCATAAACATTTTTATTGTAAGACTCTAGACTGTTTAATGAATATAAATTTATTGTCATTTTTTGACCATCTTTTAACTTTACATAATCGAGAGTAAGATCTGTGAGTGAAGAGTATTGTAACTAGTTTATTATTGAATCATTTTGTTACCGCTAATATTCCATCATTACTTACTTTGATATCATAGCTTCCTCTTCCCTTATACTTTAAATTACTGTCAGATTCAAGTGATATCTGTTTTGAAAGATGATTGTTATGTACCAGTGGACCTAATGCCACAAAGTAGTAATTGTTCAGCCAATTTAACACTTGAAAAGTACCGATCGAAATGTAATATAAGGCCAGGCACTAATCAGCGAACCAACCGGGTTGGTCTAGTGGTGAATGCGTCTTCCAAAATCAGCTGATTTGGAAGTCCAGAGTTGCAGCGTTCAAGTCCTAGTAAAGCCAGCTATTTTTACACGGACATGAATACTAGATCGTGGATACCGGTGTTCTTTGGCGGTTGGGTTTCAATTAACCACACATCTCAGGTATGGTCGAACTGAGAATGTACAAGACTACACTTTATTCACACCCATACATATCATCCTCATTCATCCTCTTAAGTATTATCTAAACGGTAGTTACCGGAGGCTAAACAGGAAAAAGAAAGGCACTAATCAGCGAGACAGATGTAAAACTGCAGCTGTCCCAAGACCAAATCCCTGTTTGACTTCTTCAGGAAAGATAAGTGTACCTTGATATATACTAAAATTATAAATGATTCTATTTGGGTTTGCTTGAACAAAAACTTTTAGCCCAACAGGATTAGGTTTATCTGGAACATTACTAATTTTCTTATTTGTTACCTGAATGTATTAACCTAACTGAGGCCCAATGTTCTTTTAAAAGGATATGATTTTATAAGCATTTATATAACTGGAACCTATTGGACTTTTAAAAGAACATGATTAGTTGGATACATTCACATATTAATGAAAATGTTACGTATGAAAATAGAATAATTTAACTGTCCTTGAAGAACAGTGTTTCTAAGTAGTGGGACGCCATCTTAATTGTTTATTATTAGCAACACTGTGATTGCATAAAAGTGGTTACTCCACTCATCAAAAGCATTGTGAAGAACAGTGCTGCCATCTACACATCAAAGTATGTACTACTTCAAAAGGAAGGAATTTTTAAATATTTCTTTTAAAAGGATACTAGGTCTTAATGACTAAATAACATATCAATTTTCAGGACTCAATACAGTAAATATATCAGTACTTTTAAAAACACTGATGTTAAGTTTAAATTATGATTATGTCTCAGAAGTTTTTGGTCCTACATCAGGCAAGACTTATGTAATAACAGCAATTTTATATAAATAGTGTTATGGTGAATGCTTTTGTGAAGTTGTTTGATAAACCATTTTTAAAAAAAAATGATTACATGTAAATAATCAATGGATGAAACCATCATACATCATAATCTTGATCGATTAAAATTGATCATAACAAAAGAGAATAAACAAAATGTGTTATTAGATTTTCACAAAATTTATTTATAAAATCACAACGGAGCATACAGGAAAGTTAAGGAAAATTTTGGGGTACATAAATTAAAATCTAATAATGTGTTAAACAAAGATGGTACACCGATATATAATACGAAAGGTAAAGTCGATAGATGGGTGGAATATATTGAAGAGTTATACGGAGGAAATGAATTAGAAAATGGTGTTATAGAGGAAGAAGAGGAAGTTGAGGAGGATGAAATGGGAGAAACAATACTGAGATCTGAATTTAAGAGAGCATTAAAAGATTTAAATGGCAGAAAGGCTCCTGGAATAGACGGAATACCTGTAGAATTACTGCGCAGTGCAGGTGAGGAAGCGATTGATAGATTATACAAACTGGTATGTAATATTTATGAAAATGGGGAATTTCCATCAGACTTCAAAAAAAGTGTTATAGTTATGATACCAAAGAAAGCAGGGGCAGATAAATGTGAAGAATACAGAACAATTAGTTTAACTAGTCATGCATCAAAAATCTTAACTAGAATTTTATACAGAAGAATTGAGAGGAGAGTGGAAGAAGTGTTAGGAGAAGACCAATTTGGTTTCAGGAAAAATATAGGAACAAGGGAAGCAATTTTAGGCCTCAGATTAATAGTAGAAGGAAGATTAAAGAAAACCAAACCAACATACTTGGCGTTTATAGACCTAGAAAAGGCTTTCGATAACATAGAATGGAATAAAATGTTCAGCATTTTAAAAAAATTAGGGTTCAAATACAGAGATAGAAGAACAATTGCTAACATGTACAGGAACCAAACAGCAACAATAACAATTGAAGAACATAAGAAAGAAGCCCTAATAAGAAAGGGAGTCCGACAAGGATGTTCCCTATCTCCGTTACTTTTTAATCTTTACATGGAACTAGCAGTTAATGATGTTAAAGAACAATTTAGATTCGTAGTAACAGTACAAGGTGAAAAGATAAAGATGCTACGATTTGCTGATGATATAGTAATTCTAGCCGAGAGTAAAAAGGATTTAGAAGAAACAATGAACGGCATAGATGAAGTCCTACGCAAGAACTATCGCGTGAAAATAAACAAAACAAAAGTAATGAAATAGTAGAAATAACAAAGATGGACCGCTGAATGTGAAAATAGGAGGAGAAAAGATTATGGAGGTAGAAGAATTTTGTTATTTGGGAAGTAGAATTACTAAAGATGGACGAAGCAGGAGCGATATAAAACGCCGAATAGCACAAGCTAAACGAGCCTTCAGTAAGAAATATAATTTGTTTACATCAAAAATGAATTTAAATGTCAGGAAAAGATTTTTGAAAGTGTATGTTTGGAGTGTCGCTTTATATGGAAGTGAAACTTGGACGATCGGAGTATCTGAGAAGAAAAGATTAGAAGCTTTTGAAATGTGGTGCTATAGGAGAATGTTAAAAATCAGATGGGTGGATAAAGTGACAGATGAAGAGGTATTGCGGCAAATAGATGAAGAAAGAAGCATTTGGAAAAATATAGTTAAAAGAAGAGACAGACTTATAGGCCACATACTAAGGCATCCTGGAATAGTCGCTTTAATATTGGAAGGACAGGTAGAAGGGAAAAATTGTGTAGGCAGGCCACGTTTGGAGTATGTAAAACAAATTGTTGGGGATGTAGGATGTAGAGGGTATACTGAAATAAAACGACTAGCACTAGATAGGGAATCTTGGAGAGCTGCATCAAACCAGTCAAATGACTGAAGACAAAAAAAAAAAAAAAAATCACAACAGTATAAAAATCAAACAACATATTTTGTTTATTTTCTTTTTTATTTATATATTAATTTTTATTTATTATTTGTATATATAGTTTTGTTTTATTTTCTTTTACCTAAACAGGGGGATCTTGCCTCTGAGAATAAAAATTAAAGCCTGAAAGCGGTCTTTCTCCAACGATTTCCTCGTTCTTAACATAGAAGCACTTACCCCCTCATTCACCCCAAGAAGGCTAGGATGGCTTAAAACCTTACCTGAGATAACACAAATGTATCCTGAAGTTTGAAGCAATCCGGTAGGTTGGTTCTCGCATTTTACTCTGATACCTCCCTCTTAACCCCACGATTGTTTCGAAAACTATCAACTTTTGTGCCAAGTGCCGGTTCGTGTCATCAGGTCATTTTTAGACCTTTATGAGAGTATAACATTTATTTTTTCTTGATTTCGTATTTGCATTATACATATAAAAATTTAATTTTTTTAATAGTATAGATCACATATGTTCTACAAAGTATCGGTTCAAATCGAACCGTTCATTATAAAACTTTATCTTTGAGGAATGTTGACCTCACTCAAACACATGTTTGAGTTGTTTGAGTGAGGTTAATATTTTTTAAATTTTATTCAGATTAGATAATTGAAGTTTTTGATGAAATAGTACATATTTTCTGAAGTTATTTAAATTTTCTTGAACTTTGAATCGACCGGTTTTATTAAGGTTACAATGTGAGTATTCTATTTATTAACAAATGCAGATCCTAGCCGTTATTCCTTACAATTTTAAAACGGCCCTTACAGATTTTTGGTGTTTGGAAGTGTAGATTACTCTTTTTTAAAGTTAAACAATTGTTTGATTGTGTGATTACTGATGTTGATTCACAAGTACGTAGTTTACATTACCCTACTCAGTGTCATCATCTCTTATGATGTTATATCTTAAACTTATCTATCTTGAATTCACGAGTGAAGTTTCATGTTGTCTGCCACATATTAGTTACATATATTTTTAACTCTCTTAATGACATAATTGTCCTAATTTCATCATTAAGGCAGTTGAAAATTTAGTTATGTTAAGTTTAACCTAACAAAAGTTATGAAATTTTTGGTGAGGGTACTGTGTAACAAACGAGGGACGTAACTCGTGAAAAGCAATTTCCGACCGAAAAATTTCAATTGTAACGAATTACCTACATCCTAAATAAGGTGTAGTCCAAATTTCATCAAAATTGAAAGTGTGTCCCTAATTGCAAACAATTATCTTTAAGGTTAAATACCAACTTCATTTTAATGGATTTACATACCGGTGTGTAGCAGTATCTTCATTTCAGTAGAAAAGGCACCTTACTTGACACTTTTCTTAATAACCATTGTATAGGATGCTTTTTATTTATAATCATGACCATGTTATTTTTGGTAGGAACTTGCCATGTCACTTACAACAATTATGGTTATGGTATTTAATTTACATAATACAAAACATATAGTTGCTATTTTATATTGAAATTTAATGTGCATTTTTAATTTGTAGAATGGTTAAATTATATAAATGAAATCCCACCAAAAATTGTTTTAAAAAAAATTACACTTTGTTTTTCAGTTTGTGATGCATTATATATATATATATGTATGTGTGTGCCCGTGTGTTTTTTTAAAACTGACTCAATCAATTCTTGTGTGTCATATTTATTTTTAATAACTTGCAGATGGCACAGATTATTGGTAGCAGTGACAATAGTTTTGGTGATGAGGAATCTGAGAACGACCAGTTTCCAAACGCAAAAAATCTAAAAAAGTTAGGAGGATTTCATACATTTGGTATTAGTTTACCTCTAATTAAAGGTATTGAAAAGAAAGGCTACAAAACTCCTACACCTATTCAAAGAAAGGTATATATTTAAATGTTGAATGGTGAATCTGATTTTGTATGTGTTTTTCTATTCTGTGTCCACATCATTATTTATAACATTACAACGGGTACCACTTTACTCCTTGAGGATGTGAGTTCATATTCTCAGGCCAGATGATTGTTATTATGTAAAGTGAATTTGGTTGAGATGTGTACAATATTTTCCATGTTGAAAATTTCATTAAAAATTTGAACAAAATCATTTTCTGTAAAAGAAAATTTTTTAATTGTTTTTAAATAAGTTGGTGGGATGATGTGCAAAATGGTTTGGAAATTTATCGAAAATAGCAATGATTATAAGGCTTTTTCTTACAAGTAAAAATTTTGTGTTGAATTAACATGAAAGTAGTTTTGATGTCTGGTTTGACAGAGATGATACTTATTTGACTATTCCTATCAAAATCACTTAAATAATTCACAACTCTGACTATTTATAATTTTATGAATAATCTTTTTATTTTGATCAGTATTTAATATTACATTATAATTATATTTGAGGAACGATCAGAAAGTAAGTTCACCCCCTCTATGAAACAAACACATATTTGTAAGACAATTTTTTTTTTATTGAATTATAAAGTATGTATTTTTATCTATTTTTCGACATAATCACCAAGTTTTTCTAAACACTTTTCATACCTTGTGACAATTTTTTCAATTCCACTCTCATAAAAATTATGTCCAATTTCCTTCAACCATTTAAGGTCTGCTTCCTTCAGTTCCTCATCATTAGCAAAATGCTGGGCAAGGCAACAAGTCCTGTATGCCTGGTTGAGTGTGTTGATGATTTTGATAATATCCTTGTCCATTCACTGTGGATAGGGAAAGACAGTAAAACTGAAATGTTATTGTAATAATTATAATAATAATAATGCTGATCTCCATTGCTTGAGTGGTAGTATCTCAGCCTTTCATCTGGGGATCACAGGTTCAAACCCCAATCAGGCATGGCATTTTTATACGCTTCAAAATTCCAGTTCCATATTCCCATATACAAGCTTCAAAGCTAATGTGGTGGATTAATGATTTAATTCATCCAGAAAAAATTGCTACTTCTGGAAAATTTACAGTTATTTTATTTATTACAGTTTAGGAAAAAAACATGTTCTCAGATATTTATTTTCTTTACTGTGGCATTACTGTTAGGCTACTTTTAGTAAAAATTTTATTTAGGTGATTCATTAGTGTCTAATCTAAAAATATTTTAACATTAATTTCTAATACATTTCTTCATAAAGAGTATAAAAATGAATAAAAGTAAAGTACAGTGTAACTTCACTTTATGCCAATCTTACATTCTGGGAAATTTCCACGTATAATGGAATCGCCTAAATTAAGACTCGGCATGTAATGCAGAAATACAGGTTAGGTTCTTGTTAAGTTAAGACAGTAAATGATATACGTAAATTACTGTACTTTATTTACTATTTTATTATTAATTATATTATCATTGTATTATTTTAATGATAATAAAGTACAATGTATGTATATAAAAAGAAAAAATGTATACTGTATGTACTATACATAAATCATTTCCACTAACATCATTTAACATTTATCGTGTTTTTTTTCTTCTATTACTTAAAAAATTGGTAATAGTGGATTGTTGAATTTGTTCAGTAAAAGTCTTTGTTCTTCCTAGTATAGTGAAACTATATTTTCTAGTTCCCGTTGAAACTGCAAACTACGCTCCATCACTGGATCTTTAGCATTTATAAATTATTTCAATTCCTCTGTCATTTTTACAAATTTGTCTAAATTTTTTGTTTATTTTTTATCAAAATTTTCTGTTCATTTTCAACACTGTCCTGTACAATTTCATTTTCAATCATCTCCGTAAGTTCCAAGTCACTTAATTCTGCATTTACATTCTGTATAAGTTCATTTACATCCTGTGCCTGTTAACTGTCTGGCAACACTGATTATTTCGTTGCAAGTACTCTCTACATCTTTATTTCGTCTCTGTTATGTATGGCTTCATTACTTCCTCTCTTTGACTAGGCCTTTACCACTTTGGCCCAAAGCTTCTTCCAGCAGGTGTTTAATGTTTTCTGTTGTAACTCATCTAAAGATTCTTTTATGTTTCCAATGTAATCAGCAATTGTGTATTTTTTTTCAGCAAATCTAAATTTGCCCTCTTCCATGTCATCAAAAAGTTTTTAAATGTTCAATGAATGTAGTACACATCAAAAGTTTCATTTACAAACTTGTCAAGGAGTTGCAAAAGTGGTGTAGTGTTGGGTAAGAGAAACTCAACTTGGATATTTTCATCAGCTTCTTTCATCATCAGCACCTCTGAGTGAGCCATACAGTTGTCTAAAACAAGCAAA
Organism: Lycorma delicatula; assembly: GCF_047948215.1. Taxonomy (NCBI): domain Eukaryota; kingdom Metazoa; phylum Arthropoda; class Insecta; order Hemiptera; family Fulgoridae; genus Lycorma; species Lycorma delicatula. The sequence goes on from NC_134465.1 coordinate 82,620,905, forward strand.
ACTTTGTATGCTAGATTTTTGGATGCTAAGTAGTTTTTAACCTCTGGCGTAAAACGTTATTAAATCAATCCATATAGATATCGGTAGTTACCCAAGCACGTTTATTAGCTCGCCAGAAAACTGGAAGGTTATTTTTATTTAATGCGCAAGGATTCAAAAATTTATAAACTAACAACGGTTTAATCAATCAGTCTCCAGACGCATTAACCACAGCAACAACGAAAGACAATCCTTTGTTGCTTTATAATTCAGTGCAGTTTTACGTTCTTTAAAAAGGAATGTACGCTTTGGCATTCTTTTCCAATATACGCCTGTTTCATCTGCATTGAAAATCTATTCTGGTACGTAACCTTTCTCCTTTATGATGCTTAATAATTATGCTGGGTACTGAGCAGCAGCTTTGAAATCTGCAGAAGCTTTTTCACGTTGAAGTTTAGCATTGCGAAAACTGCCTTTTTTAAAATCTTAAAATAAAGCTTAGTTATTTATTTTCTTTATGTAATTGTTGCAACAAGATATTAATTGTGTTATTAGTTGTTGTAATTAAGTATAGTTTTGTTTCTTAAATATAGTTTTAGTATACTAAACCTAATACATAACAAATATTTAAGAAATAATTTGTTCATTAGTTTTTAAATATATAGTTTAATTTTGTTAAATTAATTTTTATAATTGTACTACTATTATAAGTATTAGAAAAAAAAACTAATAATGTCGACAGACTTAGTTCTGACAGATGATAATGTATGTTTTAAGTTGTAAATAAAATAAAAAATAAATAGATAAATAATGTTAATATACTCGTATATTCACATTATATGTGTATGTGTATATACATAATTATGTCATATGCAGAGAGAAGACAAATTAAATTTTATTTTATAATATAAAAATTATGATTTTGTATATAATTTTGTATATAAAATTTGTTGTATATATAATGTTTATTATACAGAGATTTTAGTATATTTAATTATTTTTATTAACAATTGTCTTCTTCATTTTAAATAATTACTGTAAGCATAAAAAAGTAATTTATTAAAAATAATAAAATTAATAAATTAAAATATATTGAAATGTTGCAAGATCTTTTTAAAATTTATAAATTTTACAACACGATACTCTAAAAATACTCAACTACAGTTGAGTGTTGTATGAATTAACCGTAAAATAAATTTAAAAAACCAATTGATTTATTTAGTTGTGTTATTATTATTATTATTGTAATTTGCAAACAGAATATAAAATTTTTAAATTAAGATGTTTATGCATGATATATACATTAATACTTTATGTAATTTCAATTTATTAAATTCTTATTATATTGTATATTGAAGTAAATAATTTAAAAAATCATATTTACATCATAAATGGTAAATGTAGATGAATAATAAAAAATAATTATTATATATTTTCTGCAATATTATCAAATTTAGTTTTATTAAATAATGATAATAACTATTACGAAATAAATTATTATAAAAGAAATTGTTATATTAGATTGAAAAAGATGAGAAATATAGAAATTATATTTGAAATAATATGTTTTTAATAAATATATAAAGTATTTGCATCTCTTATGTTCAAACGTTCTTTCCATCGCATGGTCTTTTCTATAGGTTATTCAATAATAGTACAGCTATGTTATTTCTACAAGCGGGGCATTGATATTAAATTTTCAGTTCAAAAGGTGATGGGGTGGTGGTACAGGGGGAGAAACCACATCATCTCCAGATTTTGCGTAATTAAGGTTATATCTTTTTTTGATAATTTTGTAAAATATTAATAAACAACTTATGTAAAAAACGTTTTTTTGCTAAATTTAACCCCCACTCCCCTTATACGTCCCAACATCCCACTTAGCAGCCGGATTACTGTTGCAGTCGTCTGCTACATTGTCACATCATAGGTGAGCAGTAGAATTAAATAAATCGATATTTAAAGTGCAAAAATTTATTTAAAGTGACCGCTAGTACCATCACACCCGTGCAAATGAAATACGGTATGTGTGCACGCTTTAGTTAGAATCATTGAATTAAATAAACGAAAAATATTGTATTTAAATAAAATGATAAATATTTTAAATTAAATTGTATGTGTATGAGTGTTTAAGCCGTGCATCAGAAAAAAGCCGCATGATGGGAAAGTCCTACAATTGTGTTGTCAGCTATTTCCTAAATCTCATATCACATATCTGGTCTTACATCTCATCCTAAATATCAAGACCGATTTTCACCGTACAGGAGTCTTTTTGCATGCAGCATCTCACAAACAGTATTATTCTCCGATATAATATCCTAGGTTGGAATTCGTCTCCTTGGTTTGAACTCGTGAAGAATTATACTATCGGTAAAAAAACGTTAGTATTATCTTCACCTGGCAGTGAAAATTATGTGGCAGTGGGACATCATCAACTAACTTACACTGTGAGGACTGCATCTTTGTCGCTAGTTAATATCTGCAGAATCATATTTCATTATAAGTAGTTGTTGATCTCAGCAGATTCTAGCAAATCAGTGACTCTATATTTTTTTATTCCCCTTCTGCTTATTTGTCAGAAGTTTTGCCAAAAACTTCTAAAACCTAACTGAACTGCAATACCACAAGGAAGAGTGCTTGGTCTCTTGTTTTTTTTTTTGTTTTTAATACATCTCAAAATCCTGACTCATTCATTTTTGCTCTCTTCGCTGATGATACACTACATCTATATCTGAAGATAATTATTGAAAAGGGCATGAAAATTCTCCCTTAGCTATTATAAAAAACATTTACTGGATGGACTGTACTCACTTTAAGTATGGATAAAACCGTTCCGTTATACTTTTCATTAAGACCATACTTTTCCGTTATACTTTTCATTATATATCATGAGGATATAATTCCCATTATTAATAAAAATAGAATTTTTGTTGTCCATTGTGCAAAATTTCTAAGTGTTTTATTAGATGACAAATTCTCTTAGGATTAAATAGATTTTGTTTGCAGCTAAGTCAGATCGTGCTGTTTGTTTTTGAATCACTTTTACAAAACTAAGCTTGCCTTTTAAATATTTATTATGCTTTATGTATATTTCCATATCTTTCCACATTTGAAGTATATAATCAATCTCTTGTAGCTCCCTCAAAAATTCAGGATAAAGTCTGATTAAAACATAAAATTTTAGTAAAATTCAAAATGTAAAAATGCTGCATCAGATAGTTGGATGCCTGTTTGTGTATACACCATTGTACAATCTTTACTAAAAAAAATAATCACTTATTCTTATAAAATAATAGTATCCACTTCTATCGTACTAGGCAACAAAAATAGTGTAACTCAACACAATAGTTTGGCTTACAAGAAAGGATCTTAATATAATTCCACTGCCATTTTTAAAACAGGAAAAAGCCTTTTAAAATATCTTCCAACAATTTATAAAAAAAATAAATAATAATTTTTTAGAAATAACATCACTCTGTCAAAGAGTTTTTAAATAATACTAAGAGATTTTTTTTTAATCTGATTTTCTGCGTCTCCAGTTAACATGCACATAAATATGAACTGAAATAATTTTTATTAACATTTTCTCAATTGTGATTTATAGTTATTTTTAATGTTTATTATCCTTAGTATTTATGTTTCAATTAATTAATATGAGCATTAATCACATTATTACTCATTTTATAATTAATTGTTTATATTTGATATTTATATTTTATTTCTATATTTAATATTTAATATTTTGATCAGCTGCTCTGCTGATTAATACATGGCTTTATCATGATTTCCCTTGATCGATCCAGCAAAATGCTGAAGCATACCAATAACAATTAATTCTTCAACTTAATTCATTCCATTTTATTCTGGCTGACAGTTTTGTAAGAGCTGCTGATGAATTATAATGAAATATATTTTTTGTAGCATTTGAATAAATGCTACGGCTGACTGGGACTCAAACCCAGAAACTTGGATGAAAGGAAGAGATGTTATCATACTTCCATAAAGATCTCAGCAACTTACGAATGGAAAAAATCTCTTCATAATGTAGATAACTTCTTAAAAAATAAATATGTCTGGTTTCAAGCTCATCTCAGCCTCAGGATTCCTTTTTAGTTCTTTTTTTCCTTTTTTAAACTCTTTAGGGTTGAAAATCATAATAATCATGGTTTGCTATTAGTGTTTTTGGTTGTTAGTAACATGTGTACCTACCGATAGTGTCAGGGCAAGCTGATTGCAATCTGTGGCTGTAGTTTAGCATCATATACAGACTCGTTATTTGGTTTTCATTTGCAGTGTATATGGTACAGGTTTCTGCAAACATGTGTACCACCTCACCGCAGCGAAGAGGTGGCAATGCCCCTGTAACGAGTAAGGGAATACTCCCTGCTAGTCCTACTTGCGTTCTTTTCAGAACGAGGGACATAATCCGTGGTTATTTTATAACTGATCCAGAAGCGGCTAAGAGGTACAAAGAGAGACAGGGGAATATCTTAGGTCCCCAGCTGCCCGTACTTTGCTGTGGGCAGTCGTCACAACTGTGGGCTTGCCCAAAGTTTACCTAGGAGGAAGACAGCGAGAATAGCGTTAGTTATGGCTAGTCAGGTCAGGGAATGTTCGGCCATGCAAGAAGCAGTATTCCAAGTTGTAGTAAAGAAGTCTGGGTGGAAGAGGAAGCCGGAGCCTGTTCCTTCGACTTTGTTGGAGGATAAGGTTTCTGACATTGATACAGGGACACCCACCCAGGTTAAACCCAATCCTGTAGTTGAGCTTTTAAGAAAGCGAAGGACAGACCCGGCAGTTCTGTCCTGTTGATCAAGGCACCCCAGGGTGACCTAGACTACCTCATTGAGTTTCTGGAGCTCCCCAGTAGCGTGGGCTCAGGTGCGAGGAAGAATATTCTTCCTCAATTAGTGAAAATTAAGAGGCCCTCTCTGTTGTGCTAGAGGGGTACGAGACCTTGGCCTCCAAACCCAAGGAGGTCAAAGTGCTTCAGAAGCCAGTTTCTGCTCCAGAACAGCCCGGGGCTATGTTGAGGTCGTCTGTGGTAAAAGGGAGGCCAGCCAGACCAAGAAACCCGAGGTGTTGTTTGTCAACAAGCTACACGGTTCCACCAAGACAAGACAAATGTCAACATCAAGAAGTACTTACAGGCTGCCCTTCGTGACAGCCGAAAGGGCCTTAAAATTAGGGACATAAAAGAGACCAGCAAGAGTCTAGTTGTGGTCTAGGTTGTGTAGTCTAGGTAGAAGGATTTTGTTATTTGGGAAGTAGAATTACTAAAGATGGACGAAGCAGGAGCGATATAAAATGCCGAATAGCACAAGCGAAACGAGCCTTCAGTAAGAAATATAATTTGTTAACATCAAAAATTAATTTAAATGTCAGGAAAAGATTTTTGGAAGTATATGTTTGGAGTGTCGCTTTATATGCAAGTGAAACTTGGACGATCGGAGTATCTGAGAAGAAAAGATTAGAAGCTTTGAAATGCGGTGCTTTAGGAGAATTTTAAAAATCAGATGGGTGGATAAAGTGACAAATGAAGAGGTATTGCGGCAAATAGATGAAGAAAGAAGCATTTGGAAAAATATAGTTAAAAGAAGAGACAGACTTATAGGCCACATACTCAGGCATCCTGGAATAGTCGCTTTAATATTGGAAGGACAGGTAGAAGGACAAAATTGTGTAGGCAGGCCACGTTTGGAATATGTAAAACAAATTGTTAGGGATGTAGGATGTAGGTGGTATACTGAAATGAAACGACTAGCACTAGATAGGGAACCTTGGAGAACTGCATCAAACCAGTCAAATGACTGAAGACAAAAAAAAATTACAAGGGATGATAAGGAAGTAAGTTACACCCCTCTATAAAACAAACACATTTATTAGACAATTTTTTTTTTTATTGAATAAAAAACCTACATATTTCTATATTTTTCGATATAATCACCAAGCTTTTTCTAAACACATTTCATACTTTGTGACAAGTTTTTCAATTCTACTCATAAAAATTTCATCCAATTTCCTTCAACCGTTGAAGGACTTCTTTCAGTTCATTATCATTAGGGAATTGCTTCCCTCCCCAATCTCACTAGAGAGAACCAAACAGGTGGTAGTTGCAGGTTACTAGGTCAGGGCTGTAAGGCAGATGAGGCCGCACTTCCCACTTGAATTTTTGCAGTAAGTCTTGTGTCACATGTGCTGAATGAGGAGTAACGTTGTCGTGAGGAAAACCAACTCCATCACTCAATTTTCTGTGTCTTTAATAGCTTTACGCAATCTTTTTAAAGACTCACAGTAAGATTCGGCATTGATTGTTGTTCCTTGGGGCATAAATTTACTTTAAATAACTCCTTCAAAATCGAAAAAGACTACCAGCATAAACTTTCGAACACGTGGGGATGTGTTCACTTTTTTGGCTGGGGTGAATTTTTGTGTCTCCATTCATGTGATGCTCAGGAGTGTAATGAAGCATCCAGCTCTCATCCCCTGTGATAATTTGTTTCAAAAATTGTGTACCAGTCCTGGAATAATGTTGAAGAAGAGAAAGAGCAGATTCAAAACATTGATATTTGTGGTTACCGGTCAACAGATGTGGCAACATCGTGCACACATCTTATGGTAACCTAGCTGATTGTGAATAATCACAAACACACTACCATAACTGATGTTAAGTTCACCTACAATCTCTTTAATTTTAATGTTCCAGTTACTCAAGATCATTTCATTCACACATTCCATGTTTCCTGACGTGTTTGCAGTTGAAGGACACCCAGCATGCAGTTCGTCACTCGCATTTGTTTTTCAGTTTCTGAACTTTGGCAACATTTTGTGACCATGGGACATGACATTGCATTCTCACCGTATATCTCAACAGTTTAGTAATGAATTTCACAACAGTTGTAATTTTTTGCCCACAAAAATCAAACTAATGAACACACTTCTATGCTGGATAAAACCTCTAGAGGACATGCCATATTGACAACGACACTACCCACATACTGAGTGTTCTACATAATTACTGCTGGGGGACCGTGAAGACAACAACACAACCAGTGCTCCACCACAAGATATTAATATATCCCTTTCAGTCCAACAACATGGCAAGAGTATAACATATTTTTTGATCCAGCTCTTGTACATTACCAATAAAATATTACAGTATTGGAATCAAGTTCTATATTACAGAGTCCTATGGAATAACAACTTCCACTCAATTTGAAAATAGTTCTTTATCATATCTAATAATTCTTAATTGTAAATATGTACTATTATTCTTCATGTAAACAATTAGCATATCTTCACACAAAATTATTATTCCTGTACATAATAATTCATATATACTCAAATTCACGTCACAGAACTTAATTAGCAATAAATAAGTTAGTAAATTTTCAGGTAAATTATATAACTTACAAAATGATCAAAGTCATTCTCTTTGATCGTTATCATTTTTTGGTATCACTGTTAAGTATATCTTACAAAAATTTGGACATGATCTTTAAGCTTTTCTATTAGAACTTTGCCCAAAAATCCTGTACCCCCAGTAACTAGTATTGTTTATCCTCCGTAAAATTGTTGTATTGGAGTTTCTGATAAACTGGTGTTTATGCTGCCTTTAGATGTCTCTTACAAATAAAGACTTAACAATACAACACAGTATCACATTTTTAAATACAATAATTACATTTCCAAACTACATATTTTGTAAACTACTTTATATTTAGAAAGATTATATAAAGTAACCAATATAAAACAATCATTTAAAAAGTAATAGAAATACCAGTTAGAAAAAAAGTGATTATTTTCTTTATTAGGTAACTAAATAGCATAATTTTTCAGAACTTACTACGTGCCTTTACATTAAATCTGATTAATTTTTTTATGTTGTTTTGTATCAGTGCTAAATGACTCATCTATAAATTTGGAATACTTTCCTGTTTGATTTATTGTTTATTTTACTGATCGACTTACTGGAAGTAAAATGTTTGAAGGTGATTCTTTCTTAGCTGTGAGTTCATCTGTTGTTTCACAGGGCTGATTCTCAATGTTTTCCTGACTGTAACCATTTAGAAATTCGTTTGAAGGATAATATCAGAATGCCGTTTAAGTCCTCAAACAAATCCTGATTGTATTTAACACTATAACTATAACACACTATATAATCACTATATCACTATAGTCTAACAGTATATCAATAAAATAGTAAAAGTTATAATTTGCTGATTATCAGTCTGTGTGATTCATATTTATAAACCCATGAGGGAGCATTAATAGGTATTATTATATTTAAAACCGGAATATATGTAGTCACAATAAATATTTTACAATCATAAAAATTTAATATTTTATTGAGACATTTTGAAGCAAAAATAGTAGCAAAAAATAAATAGGTACACTAGAATTCATCTTCAAACAAAATAGGAAGCTCCGCAGTACAGGAAACAGAATTGTTTTTGTTAATGGGTGTATACTATTTGTGCGATAAGGAACATTAAATCTACCCCTCAAACACAATGTATATTAAAATTTTTACCCACATTTACCTGGTCATATACGTAAAATTTTAATCGAATACAATTAAATGTCTCTGGTATATGTGTAAGTGTCTCTGATTAGGTCAGTTAGAATCTTTACCAATTTTGGTTGTTCAAGTTACCAATTTCAGTTAATGTAATTTTACCTTTAAAAAAATTATTAAAGCATATTTCAATTTTGTAAATGAAATTTACGTTTTGTTTTGCTATTTTGAAATTATACAAGATTTTTTTCTAAAGTAGAATTAATTTTTGAAACAAAGAAAATTACGAATATTTTTTCAGCTAATTATTTAATTATTTTTAATCTTTGAATCATTTGATACTGTTATCAATTAAAAATAACATAACTTTAAATATTGTCAAAAATTCAAAGATAAAAAATTAAGTATATTTTCAAGAAATATTTGAAAATAATTATATAAATTAAGATGCACATTATTTTGCATGATACTCCCGAATTGCATAAAATTATTTTATACCATAGAAGTTCTTATAAATGACTAATTAGGATTTAGAACTAAGAACTAGAGAATGACTACTCATATGATTTGCATTGGGTATTATCATCTTTCAAAAGCAAGTAAAGAAGTAGAACACTCGCTTATGAATAATGAATTGTTATGATTTATGAAGTTTTTTAAAGTATGAAATCAGGCCGGCCATATTCAATCAACATATTTGAGAAAATTTGACAAATTTTTTATGATAAAAATTGTCAAATAAATTGTTGAATTTTGATTTTCGATGTTTTCAATTGACGCCAAGCTCTCGCCGAAACCTTTACAATTTTATTGTTTTGGGAGTTTGGATATCAGTAACAAAGGAAAACATAAGGAAAAATATTTGATTTTATAAGGTTGGTGGCACCTCAAAGCTGAGAAATTTTATCAGTACAATTTTGGAATCTTCTAAGAAGTGTCGAAAATTATTTAATTTTCTTATATTCTTATGTCTTGTTTTCCTTTTTCTTTTAAATATTCATTATTTTAATTAATGTTATCATTTCAGTATTTAAAAAAATTATAAAACACAGTATTATAAGATGCCGCATGTTTGAATCCCATCTAACATGCAATTAACAATTTTATAAATACGTATTGTCAATCGCTTGTTTATTTCCATTCAGTCACCATGTATCTTATTCGTCTTGTGAAAAAAGTTTCAAATGAAAACGATGCTGTTGTGTTCTTTTAGGAGCATAATATTGTACAAAATCCACGCACAATTCAACACGGTCACAAAGTAATTTTGGATGCGCATCTTCTTTGCAGCTGATAGGTTGTACGGAATGCTAACAGTTACATTAGGAAATGTTCCTTGCTATGTCCAGATTACCGTTATGAAAAATTTTCTTTTTCGTTTATTGCTGAGCGAAGAGGCTAACGACCGTGAATTTTGACAGAAAGATCTGGAGATTAACCGTAACACAAAAATTGATTGGTGCAACTGTATACGTGAGGTACAATATTATAAAAAAAATCCCTTAGGGAGGGGAAGGCCGGCTTAACTGTTGAAATGAGAGCTTTCTCTCACGTCAGAAACATAATGTCGGCCGAGTCCTACCTCAGCAGTGAGGTTTCAGGAGTTTCTGACGTCAAACCAAAGAATGTTTTTTCAGAAACATAATGTCGGCCGAGTCCTACCTCAGCAGTGAGGTTTCAGGAGTTTCTGACGTCAAACCAAAGAATGTTTTTTCTGGTTGCTGTGCAAGACAGAAGTGCAGAAACTCACTGCTTCTCAAAACGAATTATATTCGGTAAATAATGTAGACTAGGGTTGCGTAGCATGGTATTTAAAACCTACTGTGTAATTATAAACACCAAACAGTCAATCGCTTGGAAATTCTTGTTGACCCGCAAACAGGAACGCACACTCAAACGATAGAAAGTACGTGGAAGTCGGCCAAACAACGTAATAGAATTGAGTAGTGCACTGCTTGAGTTTAAGTTTGTGTGACGCCAACGCTACCATGTTTTAGAAAGTTAAGTTGGCTTATGGTTGTTAACGTGGTTTACAACTGAATAAAAGAACAAATAAACCTTATTTGTTTTATTCCAGTGGCAAGCCAAATACTGTGAGAGACACAGCCATTAACTGTACACATCAAAAGTAACATATATTTCACCAGGGTGTAGAGCGCGTCATAGAATATTTACTCTAACACCTTATTTGTAATATCCATATGATTCATATTTAAGATAGAGAATGTAAATAACTTAAAGTTGGCTGTAACCAATTAAGTCGTTTAGAGTTAAGGTAAGATTAATAGATCTGTAAAAAGAGTTAACTAATTTATTGCAGTTTTAAATTCTGTACAACAGTAACAAATTTTTTGGAAATATAAAAAAGTATAACAGAAATATTACTAACTCTTCATTTCTAATTAACAAACAGAGTATATTACTATTGTGTATTGTACTTATAATAAAAGTTTTTGGTGAGGAGGTATGTATTAGATTATATGGCAAAATCTCATTTAAAATTTATTCATAATTTGTTTCAAATCATTAACAAAGTTGTTTTTTTTACTAACAATAAAGAATTTTGTTTAATTCTGAAACTGATAATAACATGAAAACTATTCTTTATTGTACTCTGTTCATAAAAGGTGTATGTATTATATTTTTTTTTTTTAGGGTTATTTCACATAAATTTCATTACAGCTATGGTTTGAACCTCCAGGAGTTGGTCACTGGATTGTATACACTTTTTATGCTGAGTAGTATGATCTAGTAGTACCTGGATGAGGTTCAATTTTATTATACATCTCAAATGCTTGGTATGCCCAGCGGTTAACATCTTCAGGGCTTTTTTCAAAACTTGGAGCTAATTTTTCTATGGACGGATTTGTCTATTGCAGGATAAATATCTGACAATAAAAGATTATAGACTTCAACATCTGAAAGTAAAACCAGATAAACATATATTAGGCATGTGTTTACAATACATTCAAAATATTGTATATCACTGCAAGTGTGTATGTAGAATACTTGCATAATGTCCACAGATATCTAGCAGGGAATTCAGTGTTTTAAGTTCTTTAGTTCAATTCTATATAGGATTTTCTATTATTAGCAAAATTGAAGTTTTAATTTCAATTTTTCTTACCTATCATTGAAGCTATGAAATACCTGAATTGAGCAATTTAAATCAGGCAAACAAACAACTCTTTCATCGCAGTAAAAGATTTATTGTTATTACACCTACCTTTCAGTCCTGATCTCGCACCATCAGCTATTTTTGTTTAGTCCTCAAAGAGTTTTTACAGGGCACAAAGTTTGGCAAAAATGAGCAAGTCAAAAGAGAAGTACAAGAATGGCTCAGACACAGAGATGAACAATTCTGTACTACTGGAATAAGAAAGCTCACTGAAAGAAAGAACAAGTACTGAAATGTAGCTGGGAGATTATGTTGCAAAGTAGCATAAGCTTCATTCTCTTTGAATAAATGATAATTTTTCTGCAATTATTTGTCTCTTTAATTATTGAATGATATTATATATATGGAATAAAATGTTCAGCATTTTAAAAAAATTAGGGTTCAAATACAGAGATAGAAGAACAATTGCTAACATGTACAGGAACCAAACAGCAACAATAACAATTGAAGAAAATAAGAAAGAAGCCCTAATAAGAAAGGGAGTCCGACAAGGATGTTCCCTATCGCCGTTACTTTTTAATCTTTACATGGAATTAGCAGTTAATGATGTTAAAGAACAATTTAGATTCGGAGTAACAGTACAAGGTGAAAAGATAAAGATGCTACGATTTGCTGATGATATAGTAATTCTAGCCGAGAGTAAAAAGGATTTAGAAGAAACAATGAACGGCTAGATGAAGTCCTACGCAAAAACTATCGCATGAAAATAAACAAGAACAAACAAAAGTAATGAAATGTAGTAGAAATAACAAAGATGGACCACTGAATGTGAAAATAGGAGTTGAAAAGATTATGGAGGTAGAAGAATTTTGTTATTTGGGAAGTAAAATTGCTAAAGATGGACGAAACAGGAGCGATATAAAATGCCGAATAGCACAAGCTAAACGAGCCTTCAGTAAGAAATATAATTTGTTTACATCAAAAATTAATTTAAATGTCAGGAAAAGATTTTTGAAAGTTTTTGAAAGCTTTATATGGAAGTGAAACTTGGACGATCGGAGTATCTGAGAAGAAAAGATTAGAAGCTTTTGAAATGTGGTGCTATAGGAGAATGTTAAAAATCAGACGGGTGGATAAAGTGACAAATGAAGAGGTATTGCGGCAAATAGATGAAGAAAGTAGCATTTGGAAAAATATAGTTAAAAGAAGAGACAGACTTATAGGCCACATACTAAGGCATCCTGGAATAATTGCTTTAATATTGGAAGGACAGGTAGAAGGGAAAAATTGTGTAGGCAGTCCACGTTTGGAGTATGTAAAACAAATTGTTGGGGATGTAGGATGTAGACGGTATACTGAAATGAAACGACTAGCACTAGATAGGGAATCTTGGAGAGCTGCATCAAACCAGTCAAATGACTGAAGACAAAAAAAAAAAAAAAATTATATATATTATTTTAATTTCATCTATTAATGATAATAAATTTCATTTGTTTATTTCTGTAAACCAAACCAAGGTTTACATGTTGTTGCCATTCGGTATGCTGGTGTGCCAATATATCGCCTAATGATTATAAAACCATCTATCCCTTTGAAAATTCTTCCATCGGATGGTTTGCTTTTTTTATAAATGACATTCAAGTACAATTTAAATAACCTTATTGACATTATTTTATGGAATATAATTTTAAAAACAAAAAAAAAAGTGGCTAGTAGTTTTCAGGACATGATTGTACTGCTCTGATCAATATTAACAATGCTGCTGTGTGTACCGCTGCTAGGTAGCAGCACACCATTTGATATTATCATCAAGCTCACCAGTGTATCACTCCATGATAGTTCTCTTAGTACTGCGTTTCATCAGTGGTCTGCACTGGTTGACAGGAAAGGCAATAAAACCTGGTATGAAGCTAGAGGTTGATAAAAGATCTCTTGGAGGGGTGGCCTATTTTCTCTCAATATATTCCTCTCAGGTTGCATAAATACGGGTTAAAATGCTATAAATTATGTTTAACATCAGGTTATACACAGTATTTCTTATTTATTATGATAAATTTGCATATTCAAGCAAAGATGTATACAAAATCATAATTAATTTAATGGACGAAGTAAGATTGCCGAATGGAGAGAATTTCTATAATAATTTACCAATTCTTAAAGAATTATTGGAAAAAAAGCATTTTATTATGGAACTCTTCTGGCAAACACGAAAGGCCTACTTGTAGATTTTATTAAAAAATGCAGAAAAAAGGAGGAGTTAACGGTGTCTGCAAATATGGAATGAATGTAATAAAAGGAACAAATAAAAGTTATGATGATGTGTTATAATTTTACAATTTTAATGTGTTTACAACTTCTTTAATATTTACTAGTTTTGCTTCAAAATTTTCATTGTTGTATTATTTTAATAAAATATTACAATTTTTTTTCCACTATCTAAAACACACTTAAGTGTATTTATTTATTATAATATATAGAAGTTAAAGAAGAAAATTAATTATAATAGATTAAAAGTAAATAGAGGTAGTTTGAGCTATTTGTCTTTTTATTATTGTATTTTGTAATAAAAAAGTGCCTTCTGAATGATAAAAAGTCCAAACAAACTCCGTTATGGCTTACAGATGTACAGATATCTCAATTAGCTGAATATACTCAGCACATATCGTTTTAAACTGATTACAGCAGAAGGAAACTGTATTGGACTAGCTTTGTCATTCTCGGCACCTGTGTGCCAGGATGTCCTACAATAATCTTAAGTGCAGTAAGTAGGTGTACTGACTGTGTAGTACCTGATAATTTGATACACCAGGATACCACAACAGCAGCGTGTTAAAAAAAAGAAATGAAGATAGTGAGTTTTCTCTTAGTTCTTGAGAAGAAATATCAATATTCTCACATATTTTGAATAATTCCAAATTTTTGAAGGAGTTAATGAACTTTTAACTCCACTACGTCAAGAAAGAACTGTCAGTGGAAGAACTGACATAAACATCTTGGTAAGGCTATTAAGCTGTAAGTGATTGATTATCAATACTTGAATATACTGTATTTGTTGCTGGAGGAAATTGTGTTGAAAGGTTGACTAACCACCTCTTTTTCACTTCAGTCTACTTTCAAAGAGATTGAAGGTTGACTGACCTCAGGTATCAAGCCTTTTTCTAGAGATACAAATCAGCATTGTATTGCTATATGTCTACACAAATAAAAAATTCTCAGACTTAGTCGGAGGAAAGTCTCCAACCTAGCTCTCTAAATTTTTCCATATTTGCCAGAGTTATTCTGTGCAAAGCAATCCCCATTTAATGCTCGAAATGCATTCTGTAAGAGTTTGGCAGTTACTCTTGAATGATTACTTTCGGCAGCAAAGATTTTAAAACGAAGTTAGGGCTTGTTAACTGCTATGTGTTAATATTTGGTTTCAAATACGGGCTTATAACCAGGAGGGAAGTTCTTGGATAGTGTTTGAAAACGTTATTTAAAGAAAGGTTATATTGAATAATAAGATTTGAAATTTGTTTGCCTTTATTATTAATGATATTGTGATTGGAAATTAAGTTCTTAAAAATATTTAAATCTATTGTTAAACTAAATTACTAGTTTTTGTGAAAATACATCAGTAAAAAAATATATAAATTTGTTGTTTTACATTACAATTCTTCTAGTGATACATACATAAATCATCAAAGGAATAAATGCCACTAATAGATGCTTTCTCTAACAATAATGGTGTTCATTACATTGGCTGTACTAATAATGAACACAGTAAAGATCCCATATAAAAAATTTTAAATAAATATTCTTAAAAGAAAGAATTAGTAATCTACTTGTTTGGACCTTATTTGTTGACACTTTACTAAGTTGGTTGTACATTTGATTTATTTTTACTTTGAATGCTTATCAAATCAAACAAACCTTATATTATTTAAAAGATTGGTAAGTTTGGTTTTGCAAAAAATATAATAAAATCAATTAATAGATTAAATTAACCAATTAATACGTTTAATAACATTTTACTTAAAAAAAAAAATTATTACAACAATGCATTAAGTGACAAACCCAACTGACAAACTGGTTTTTTGTTAAAGTGGCCTTGTTTGTATGAATCAGATGATATACGTGTCATAATGTTAATAAATAGGCAAACTCTGGTGTAATTACGAAAACTATTACTGTCACTTTTTTTTATAGATAACATAATGCCCTTGAAAATCTCATTGGAGACAATCTTTTGTAAAGGTTAAAGTCACTATTCTATAATCAGATAAATATTAAAAAATAATTTTTGTAGTTTAGGAAAACTAGTTTTCTTACAGGTTTTTCTGAAAAATGCGAATTGGAATCAATTTTTTTTATAAAAATAAAGAAAAAATAAATAAATTTTTTTGCAATTGTATTTCATAAACAATATTTTTACTTACCACAGAGACCCTTAATTTTCTTCTCTACCAATTGGCCTTCGCAAACTGGTCACTTGAACGTGTTTCATATGGGTAAGTGCCAAGATCATTTCCTCTGGAGAAAAAAAATTATTCACTCATTTCAAAGAATAAAAAACATCTCAAACAGTTTATTTGCCACTGTATGTTTAAATGGCTGAAATAACTATACTTTTGTGGATAACAATTTTTTTCCAAATTTTATCCGGTTTGATCTTTAATGAATTTAGTTAAAAGATCACAACTTCAAAATAAAATTTTAAGTCTGGCTAACAAATAACTGAACTTAAGTTTTAGTTGTAACTTTTAATCATCATCACAATTAGGAAAAATATAATGTAATGTAATAAATATAATATAATGTATGCAAAAGTTTTTTTACATTAGTTTATTATGAATGTATTATTTTACATTTGAGTAATGCATTATTGAGTAAATTACAGGAAGCCACCAGAAAACGAGTTACTTCTCCCTTTCTTTGGACTTGCAGTTTCAAAGGCCTATAATTTTTACAAAAAATTGTGTAAAACACATAATTCATACAAATTTTTTTCAATTCTGGGGATTATAAGCAAATTTTTTTCTGAGAGATTCTCCAAACATAGTAATGTTATCAAAATAAGTTTTTGATGAAACATTTACATTGTACTGGCGTAGTCTCTTGTGGGTTTGTTTTAAATGTTATCTTATAGTAAATTAACCACATAAACGTGACAAACTGTCAATATCATTTTACAGTAATCTGGCATTATACAGTTTTAATTCTGAATTTCACTTCATTGTAAATTATGAAGCAGAACATTAAACAATGTAAAAGTGTTTCACAAATATTTAGATATAAAGTATCATACATCTATTGAAAAAAAGATACTTAATTTTTTTTCTAATTTCATGAAGCAATTTATTTAACTGATTCAGTTATATTGATAAAGCTATGTTTTGAAGTCATATTTATTGCATTTGATTCGTGTTTAGAATATTTAATTTTATCTTTTGAGTCAAATCTTACATTTCAGTGCTTAATGTCCCAAATGAGCTGTTTATTAGTTAACCAAATTATTAGTCTATAAAATTTATTTATTATTAAATTTTACATATTTATTAGCCTAATTGTACTTAACATTTTACAACATTAAATGTTTAATAATTAAGAACCTATTCCAAAAGTAAAGTAATTTGTCTCAAGCCTACTAAATGTCAGTTTCACAATATTTAATTAACAATTAAACTTTTTATCCTCTCTAAACACCTTAAATGTCATTGAAATTTTTATTTTTCTTTTTAGTTAAGGATATCTTAAATTTTCTTTAATTATTATTTATATATCAGGTAATCATTTTTACTATTAATTAGTAAAATAAACTATACCAAAAACATTTTGCTAACTGTCATTATGCGACCAATGTTGCAATGCATAATTAATCCTTGAACATCCAAAAAAAATAAAAAATAAATAAAAAGATGGCTTAATATTATAGCAAGAAAAATACAATATTTGCATCAAACCTAAAATAATTCATCAATATCTTCCAATTAATATTTTAGGATATAATAAAGTAGCAATTTTAAAAGTGTTAATTACAAAATTTTAGAACATATAAAATTAATATGTAAAAACATTATTTAAAACATATATTACAAACAATATAATCATCATGATGAAATCATTATCATTAAAAATAAATAATAATGCCTTATTATGCTTCAGTCTCCATTTTTTAATAAATTGCTGGTCTGTTTTAAATATCTTTCCGCCAATTTATTTAAAATTGAAAGATTTTCTTTTATAGAACCTATGAATCCAAAATAATTTTAATACTAGGTTTTAGTTAATCAACTCAAATTATATATGTCATTGAAGCGTACAAAAAATTGGGCTAAATTTATTTTCATTAATATTTTCTAAATTTGTGTTCTGTATCTATTTAAAATCTTCATGTATTTGTTTTACTTTTTATTTCATGTATAAACATTTATTCTTACATGAAGGGAGTGTTCTGGGAGGTATTAAAAAAACATGCAGAACTGATCAGGACATGAAAATTTACAAAAACGTTCATATGGACAAACAGATTATCTTACTTAATTTTCTTTCTGTCTACCTTTTTGTGATTTTTCAACATAAATCCATATCTTAAAAATGTATTGAGATATTTTAATGGATATTTAAAGGAATGTATATGTCCCCAGAGCAAATAAAACAAGTACTTTCTTTTTCCTGTTTAGCCTCCAGTAACTACCGTTTAGATAATACTTCAGAGGATGAATGAGGATGATATGTATGAGTGTAAATGAAGTGTAGTCTTTGTACATTCTCAGTTCGACCATTCCTGAGATGTGTGGTTAATTGAAACCCAACCACCAAAGAACACCGGCATCCACGATCTAGCATTCAAATCCATGTAAAAATAACTGGCTTTACTAGGACTTGAACGCTGTAACTCTCGACTTCCAAATCAGCTGATTAGGAAGACGCGTTAACCACTAGACCAACCCAGTGGGTTAAATAAAACAAGTACTGCTCCTAGATTGTATAACTTACTTCCTAATCATATAAAGACCAGTAGGAGCCTAAACACTTTCTTAAAGCTACTAATACGATGGCTAATTAATATTGAATATTGATGACACTGAAAGTATGTTCCATGTAATTACAAGATTTATGATTACATATATAATTAATTATAATGCTTTATACTATTGGTCTTTATATAGTAATAGATTTTTTACATATATAACTTAGCGGGTAGCACGGATGAAAGGTTTATTAGTAAACAAATATTTGACTACGATTGATCTTCTCTATACTTAACTGCACAGAAAAGATAAGTTTCCACCAGAGTAAATAATGAATTGAACCAAAACTAATCCTCCTATATAAGGTAAAACTGTTTACTTTAGAAAAGGGATGGTGCCACAAAACGAGGAAGACCCTTGTGGACACCTAATCTTTCATCTTTTACAAATAATATAAATTAAGTATAATTGAGTTAAGTTAAGTAATAAATATTTAATTGTATTAAAAAACAAGTTAAGTAATACTATAATTAGTATTAGGATTACTCCATTAATTATTAATTCTGTAAAAATGAAAGAAATAAAAAAAATAATAAAGAATAACTTTGAAATTATAAAATGGCGGCCATGTAGCTTTTTAATCATTAATAGTTACATAAACATTTGTTTTATTAGATGAAAAATTAAGTCTCTTATTATGAACAAAACTAAAATTTATTACTTCAAATCAGCTGAAATTGTTCAAGTGCAAAATTAAACAATTTAAAATTTTTTACTTGTTTTACTAAAAATTGAAATTATTAATTATTTTTAATTCACAAATATTGAAGGAATTGAAAATGGGCACAAAATTGTCAAACTGCATAATTTGTGCAGTCCATGTTCTGATTATTAAATAAGTACTTTTCTGACAAATGTACTATTAAAAATGTACTATTAAATTTGATTTTTTCTAACTTTTCTTTTTCTTATTAAATTGACTTACACCATTTTGTTCAGTATTAAATTCTCTATAACTTTTATTTAAAAGTTTTACATGTTTATTACTCATTTTAACAAAGTTATTTTACGTCAAACATAAAAAACAGGACCGTTTTACCCTAATTTGTTGATTTTCACCACAGATGTCTTAAAACCTACTGCAAGTACAGTTCTGAATATATTTTATTCTATTTTTCAGGTAAAAAATCATAAGAAATTACTAATTCTGCCCCTTAATTAACATTCTAAAAATTTCAGTATGATCTCATTTCATTGGGAAGCTAAAATCCAAGCAAAATCTTTTACTAACTGTAATTCACAAAGGAAGTACTTTAGGACAATGTTTATATGAACTTTTTCAATTATTTTCAGAAGTAGAATAGGTTATGAAAGTCCCAGGAGAACTTTGTGATACATTCTGTACCACAACTAATAATATTCTGTATACTAATAATATGTAGTTTAATAATAATACTGTATATTGTTTAAACATGTATATATATAACATCAGAAATCACATGTCTTCTTTATTCTCCATAACCCTCAGATTGATAACTCATAAATAAGCATTTGTTCTCTCTTTCCACTAAGTAGATTCTCAAACTCCTAAAGTGGTTACAGTTTGTTTTTTCCACTCTGTTATTTAATTTAATCTATGAACTTTATTTTTAGATTATTCAGTTTATAATATGTGACAAATATAAAATGTCTTCAAAAAAGTTTTGGTGATAGATTTTTAATGATTTATAAAGTTGAAAATGAAACTGTTTATCTAGACAACATTCTTTTTTATGTACACTAAAAAGAAGTCTAATAAAGACTCCATAAAGAGTCTACTTTTCATTACAGGTGCTTTTACTGTATGTATAATTATATTACGTTTTAATCATTATATACCACATATAATTATTGAATTGAATTAAATATATAAATTTATGCGATAGAATTGTAGTAATAAATGAGTTTAGATTAAAAAGGAGTGAGAATAATTATATGTAATTCAGGTTATTACAAAAGAGATGCAAGCTGGATTTGAATAAATTGATCATGGTGTGGAGGGGGCCAACAATATAATTGGGGGACCTGGGGACGCCTACTGGTCATCTGGATTCAGATAGTAGAGTGCCTAGGTGATCATTAAGAGGCTGTACATACCATGGCTTTGATCCGGACCCTGCATGATAAGAGGGGAGGTTTTTTAGCGGATGAGAGCCCCGCACTGCCGTCAGTGTGGGCCTGACGGCAGCTGGCAGAGATTTTCCCTCTCGCCATGGAAAAAAAAAATTTTAATACGACAATAGTTCAAACTATACATAATAAAATGGTTCCCACAGAGTACAGAAAATTTGTTAGAATATTTTGTTAATGAGCTTAATAGTAGTTTTGGTTAATAACTGTAGTAGCTGATGCCTCAGAAAAATAAAAGTATCATTAAAATACTCATTATCATTGAAAAATACTAAGAATTTTTTTAAACTTCTTAAAATACATGGTTAAATTAGTTACATAAAAAAAAATTATTGCACAAATAAAATTGACTATGAAATGTCAAAACACACATTTTATATCGATAAAAAAAATTTAACATTTTTTTCCGATAGAAAACTGTGCTTTTAAAAATTCCTGACAATAAAACTTGAAATTACTAGATTTTTTCCATAATAACTATTTTCTGTGACTGTTTTGTAACAGAAATTATATATATTTTTAAATGTTACTGCTATTTACAGACTAAAATTATGTACCAGACGTGCTTTAAAACAAATAATTATTTTAATTAAATATTACTGTAATAATAATAATGTGAACATGAGTACATGTTTTGTATACAGATATACAAAGTAATATCGTACTTTCTACCAGTAATTTATAACAATTACGTGTGACTTTAGAGTAGCAGCAAACCTAATGTTTTGACTGAACAAGGAAACAGATGAACATTAATTTAAATATTAGGTAAGAAACATAATTCTATTACACAGTATTATATTAATCTACTTTGTTCTATTTTTAGACATTATTAAAGGATTTCAACTACTTTCAAACATTTTCTTAATATAAAATAAAATAATATAAAATTTTACACTTGCCATTAATATATATATGTATATATAATTCTTTTTTTAAAGTAAATTCTTTTAAGAATCATACTCCTCTGTACTATATACAAATATATTTATTTTATTTTATTAGATTAACCAAAGTACAGAATAAATAAAGTACGATGACACCTTATTCCACTATAAATGCTTTCGAGATTTACTCGCATCATCAGCTACATTACATGTTCATATATTCATCTCAAATTGCATTACAAACATCATAAAAGATAATAACTTATCAATAATTTATTTATTTTATTTAAAATTTAAGCCTAAAATCTTTTTAAGTATTTAAACTTTTATTCAGTTAAATTAAATTTAAAAAAAAATTTTAAATTAACAAGTTTTTACATATGAAAAAATTTAAACTGTTGAAATCTAAAAACTGAAATTTTTCGCGATCACAATACTTCCTTTACTTCGTACAAGGAAGTAAAAATCAAAGCACCCTTGGTCTCATAAAATTAACAGAGCAATCAAATGGACATATAATAATGAAGATAAGTTAAATAATGAAATAAACTTCATAAAACATATACCTCTTGAAAATGGATGTAATACTTTAATTAATAACATTTATAAAAAACAAATATCAAAATACATAATAACAAAATAAGATACAAACAAGTGAAAACATATTCATAAAGTATTTATACATAAATAATAATATTGAAAACATAAGTAAAACTTACAATAAAAAAATATTTAGACCAACATACAAACCTAATAACACATAATAAAATAAACAATATTTGTGTAATTTATAAAATTAAATTCACAGATTTTAATAATTTTTAAATAGGAAAAACAAATAGATCCTTTAAAACTAGGCTTTTTGAACGCTATAGAAATTATAAAAATAATAAATTAGGCTTATCTAATTTGGTGAACCATTTAATGAACAATAATCATTCTATTTCTGATATTAACAAATTTAGGAATATTAAAGATTAATTAAGATGAAATAAAATTAAATATATTACAAAATAATTACATATATATAAATATAAACAAAATTCCAATTTGATATACCATCAGACATTTAGTGTTTGAGGATGATGGTTTATTGAATGAAAAATATGTGCAGCTGTCTTCTACGTATTAGGAAAGTACTGAAATATGAATCAATCATTCAGTCTATAATGATAATTATTATTCATGAAAATGTGTTTGGCACATTAAAAAGATAGTTGAATAAAAATAAACTACCTTTTCATCCTCCTTCTTCTCACTTTCAAATTCTTCTTCCCAGTCATTATCACACTATTACTATTGCCCTCTTCCTTTTCTACATCAGTATCATTTATTTTAGGTGGCTTCTGTTTTTCATAATTTTCAAATGTTTCACATTTAATGCCATTTTTAACTTTACGTTTTACATCTAGATTGTCTGATTCCTGAAATTAAGCATATTATATCGATTAAAGACCTGTACAAAATAATTTTTACTTTGTTTTATTATCAGAGGTGTAAAATATATAAAACAATGTTGGGTCATATAATTTAAACAAATCCTTAATTTTTTCTTCTTTTTACTTCAACTTTGATTACTTTCTTTTTACCCTTTCATAGAATGATGTAAAATATGTTAAGCAAGTTATTTAGATAATTATATAATTGGTTATCT
Organism: Lycorma delicatula; assembly: GCF_047948215.1. Taxonomy (NCBI): domain Eukaryota; kingdom Metazoa; phylum Arthropoda; class Insecta; order Hemiptera; family Fulgoridae; genus Lycorma; species Lycorma delicatula. The sequence continues at coordinate 82,644,183 of NC_134465.1, forward strand.
GATTTTACAGCAAAATATATCAAATTAAAAAAAAAAATGTATCTAGTTGATGTTATTATTTATGAAATGGCAGACATCTCACCTAAAAACCTTTTTTTTTCAAAACTTTATTCAGCATTACTTCGGTAACTGGTTATACTAAATTTTTGCTACATTAGTGAAGAAAGCAAGACAACTTATTAAAATCACACGTGATTATATTTTGTTTATGTGAATAATAATTTAAAGTTTTAATAATTTATAAGGTATCAAACTTTTAAGTTGTGGATAGATAAGTGCTGATGGTTATATATATATATATATATAACAAAAAAAAAGTTTCTAGATCAAGAACTAATGTACTAGCTCATTTTATTACATAATGTGTAATAATTTAAATTTGCTTAAATTGAACCTGAAATTGATTCCTGGTGCTGAACAATTACAAATTTACATTGAATTTAATTTTTTATTCACTTGATTACTAGTTTTTCAGCCCTGAGTTCCTGAGGTCTGATGAAAAATGGATGGTGGTCTATTTGTACATAAAGAAAAGTGAAAAATGAAGAAATCATATTACAAGAGAATTAAAGATAAAGTAGTGATAATGGAATCGGTGATATTTTGCTTACAACTCTGTTAACAGAATAAAAAATGTAACCATCAGTTTTTTTCTTTCTGAGTAGTAAGAACTACTCACAACTGGTAAATCTGTTAAAAAATCTGGTGTGAACACCACATGACTTCCTTGTACACCTATTAAATTACATATACACATTTTTTGCTGCGCTTATTTCATTTAAAAATAAGATAAAATATTCCAATTCTTTAATAAAGTGGACAGTTACACAATTGCTGAAATATTAGTTTTGTTAACATCAAATATTTATACGATTAGTAATTCAACTATGTTACATGAAATATTAGGATAGAGTAAAAGTCCCTTTATTATTCGTATTACTAGATCAGTATGATTCGTATCTTCGTGAGTTGCTGATTAACAAACTTTTCAGATTTCTTGTGTGTCGTATAAATAAAAGTTAATAATAATTAAATTATTCCGTTTAGCGAACTCCTGTATACTGGTTTCAAATTGTTCATTTTGACCTTACAGTGTAAAATTTCAGTTTTTATTTTTAGGTTCGGTCAACTAAACGCCCAGGGTGTTTATGTAGTCCAGGTTGAGTTAAGTGAAGTTATGCAACCCCAGTTCGAAGCTGGTTTAAAGTCACCCACGTTTGCCAGTCCAGGTCATGTCCTGGAGGTGTTGGAGCTCTGTTTGGGAACCATGGAGGGGGCTCGATAGATGTAGAGTTCAAAAATCCCTTTCTCGATTTCAGTCTCGGAGGGGGTGGTCGCTCCATCTTGTACATTGTATGTCGTGTATCGAAAGATTGTCTGAACCGATCAATGTACTCGGCTTCAGCTCGACGTATTCCAGGTTCATACATCCCGTTATTAAACGACTGGTCTCGTTCAGCGCTATATCAACCTTTTTGGTGTGTGTTGATCTGTTCCACACAGGACATGCATATTCGCCTGTTGAATAGCACAAAGCTCTAGCTGTCGTCGACAGGACGGTTGTCTTAGCACCCCATTTACTGCTTCGTAGTTTCCTCAGGAGATTGTTCCTCGTATTTACTTTCAACATTGTGCTTTAACAGTGAGCCCTATGCGTAAGTGATCTGTCTAATATAACTCCAAGGTACTTTGGCGCTTCTGAGTGTTCCAGCTGCTGATCGTTCCATATAACATTCAATCGTCTTATTGCTTCCCTGGTTTTCAGATGGTACGCGCATACAATTGTTTTCACTGGATTTGGTTTTAAGGATTTTGTTTAATAATACTCAGTTAAACCGTTTAGGGCTGCAGTAAGTCTCTTCTCAACTTCTGGAAAAGTTCGATCTTGAACAGCCAAGGCAAGGTCGTCCGCATACAGGAAATGCTCGGCCTCGGGGAAGATAGGTTGATCGTTGGTATACAGGTTGAAAAGTAAGGGTGATAGCACACCGCCCTGAGGCAGTCCATTCCTATGGTTTCTCCAGCGACTTTTCTTTCCTTCGAAGCTAACATAAAAACGCCTGTTTGGTAGTAATGATTCTACTATTTTAGTTAGTTGGTGATCCCCTGTTGATATAAGTATTTTTTGTAGAAGCAGTCTGTGGTTTACTGTATCGTAAGCCGCCGATAAGTCGACGTATGCAACGCCTGTGATGAGTTTCTCCTAAAAGCCCTGTTCAATATGCTCTGTCAGCTTTAAAACTTGACCTGTAGAGTTTTTGCCCGGTCTAAACCCAGCTTGTTGAGGAATAAGTATCTGATCACTAATCCTAGGGTTATATATTCCCCAACTATTGGTCTTACTCAGAATGTTATCTGTCATCAGAATAACATCATTTCAACTTTCATTCACAAGAGAAAGTCGGTCATCATCCCCGACACCCAAAATCGAGAAAGGGATTTTTGAACTCTACATCTATCGAGCCCCCTCCATGGTTCCCAAACAGAGCTCCAACACCTCCAGGACATGACCTGGACTGGCAAACGTGGGTGACTTTAAACCAGCTTCGAACTGGGGTTGCATAACTTCACTTAACTCAACCTGGACTACATAAACCCCCTGGGCGTTTAGTTGACCGAACCTAAAAATAAAAACTGAAATTTTACACTGTAAGGTCAAAATGAACAATTTGGAACCGGTATACAGGAGTTCGCTAAACGGAATAATTTAATTATTATTAACTTTTATTTATACGACACACAAGAAATCTGAAAAGTTTGTTAATCAGCAACTCACGAAGATACGAATCATACTGATCTAGTAATACGAATAATAAAGGGACTTTTACTCTATCCTAATATTTCATGTAAGATAGTTGAATTAATAATCGTATAAATATTTGATGTTAACAAAACTAATATTTCAGCAATTGTGTAACTGTCCACTTTATTAAAGAATTGGAATATTTTATCTTATTTTTAAATGAAATAAGTGCAGCAAAAAATGTGTATATGTAATTCAATAGGTGTACAAGGAAGTCATGTGGTGTTCACACCAGATTTTTTAATAGATTTACCAGTTGTGAGTAGTTCTTACTACTCAGAAAGAAAAAAAACTGATGGTTACATTTTTTATTCTATGTTAATAGAGTTGTAAGCAAAATATCACCGATTCCATTATCACTACTTTATCTTTAATTCTCTAGTAATATGATTTCTTCATTTTTCACTTTTCTTTATGTACAAATAGACCACCATCCATTTTTCATCAGACCTCAGGAACTCAGGGCTGAAAAACTAGTAATCAAGTGAATAAAAAATTAAATTCAATGTAAATTTGTAATTGTTCAGCACCAGGAATCAATTTCAGGTTCAATTTAAGCAAATTTAAATTATTACACATTATGTAATAAAATGAGCTAGTACATTAGTTCTTGATCTAGAAACTTTTTTTTTTAATATATATATATATAACCATCAGCACTTATCTATCCACAACTTAAAAGTTTGATACCTTATAAATTATTAAAACTTTAAATTATTATTCACAAAAACAAAATATAATCACGTGTGATTTTAATAAGTTGTCTTGCTTTCTTCACTAATGTAGCAAAAATTTAGTACAACCAGTAATGCTGAATAAAGTTTGGAAAAAATATGGTTTTTAGGTGAGATGTCTGCCATTTCATAAATAATAACATCAACTAGATACATTTCTTTTTTTAATTTGATATATTTTGCTGTAAAATCAGATAACCAATTATATAATTATCTAAATAACTTGCTTAACATATTTTACATCATTCTATGAAAGGGTAAAAAGAAAGTAATCAAAGTTGAAGTAAAAAGAAGAAAAAATTAAGGATTTGTTTAAATTATATGACCCAACATTGTTTTATATATTTTACACCTCTGATAATAAAACAAAGTAAAAATTATTTTGTACAGGTCTTTAATCGGTATAATATGCTTAATTTCAGGAATCAGACAATCTAGATGTAAAACGTAAAGTTAAAAATGGCATTAAATGTGAAACATTTGAAAATTATGAAAAACAGAAGCCACCTAAAATAAATGATACTGATGTAGAAAAGGAAGAGGGCAATAGTAATAGTGTGATAATGACTGGGAAGAAGAATTTGAAAGTGAGAAGAAGGAGGATGAAAAGGTAAGTTTATTTTTATTCAACTATCTTTTTAATGTGCCAAACACATTTTCATGAATAATAATTATCATTATAGACTGAATGATTGATTCATATGAGGTACTTTTCATATTTCAGTACTTTCCTAATACGTAGAAGACAGCTGCACATATTTTTCATTCAGTGAGTTTATCTGTTGCTTGTTACATTTCTGAATCATCAGCTTCTCAATTAGCAGCAAAATATAACTTTTGCAGCCAGTCCTTAAACTGCAAGCTATTCACATGGAAAGGAAAGCACTATTTTTTTTTTTTACTCTTGACATAAATAACGATTGTCAACAGTTTGATTAGTATTTTTATAAAAGGAACAACTTTATGTTGTCAGTGACATATGTGTTTTGGTACATTTATGCATACTAGTTTTTCTTATTCGTTATGATTTTATACCGGCAAATTATCCAATTAAATATTACTCCATTACATAGTATGACATAATACTACATCAACCTTTCACACCACCTTCTCTAACAGAAAAATACTAATAATATCACAGAGGAAATACCCTGTTTGTAAAATGTATACAGCATATTCATTATTTCCAGTTCATTTATATTTAAATGCCTCCATTTAAAATGACTAATCTAAGAATTATGATGAAATTACAAGTAAATGCAGAATTACTTAGTTTTTATAATCATAATGCTAAACATAATCATAATTGTTTTTATAAACATATTGTTTAAAATTTTCATTTAAAAGAATCATTGAAAAACCAATTAAAATGAGAACTGTTATTAATGATTAACTTCACACATTGGAAATTAAGAACCTATTCTCATGTTATTAAACTTGACAAGTAACCTTGTTTTCAGTATTTGCATGTTACAGGAAATCAATCAATCATCAGTGAGATAAGTTACTTAAAATAGGGAAATTTTTTTTAAAAATTATATCTAACTTTACATCAGCAGTTATATTAACAAATACATGTTTTATTATTCGTTAAGTTAACTTTATCAATTTACTGGTTTATTAATGATCTATAATTTATTATTATTTTTTATTGTTTTAGGAATCCAGTGATGATATTAATGCATCCAACCAATTATACTTTTGCAGAATTTGTCGGCAGCATTTTCGCTATAAGATTCCTCTAAAACGCCATATGCAAAGAATTCATCAAAAGAAAAAGCCTACTGTCTACAGTTGTACACCATGTAAGATAGCTCTTTATACATCTCGAAAGTTTTCAGAGCACTTTAAAAGCTGTCCATTTGGATACCTCCAAAAAAAAATATTTATGTCAGCAGTGCGGTAAGGTATACCAGAAACTATACAGAAACATTCTGTTGCTATACAGAAACATTTAAATCAACATGAAGCTGCACACGACAAAACTAAACAATCTTTTGCTTGTAGTCTTTGTGGCAAAGAATTTACAAAACACAGAATACTAACTCATCATATTTCAATGCATAAAGAACTCTGGCAGAGTTGTAAAGTATGTAAAAAGCCATTTAAGAAAGCTAATGATCTCAAAAAGCATATGATAACAAAATACCATATTTTTGCGCAAAATGTAAAAAAGGTTTTCTTGAAAAAAATCAATTTAAGAAGCATAAGAAACGGTTCCACAAGGCAAAAACCAACATGTACTGGATGTTTAATTACTAATCAACTAATATGAACATAAGTTTATGAAAACTACTGACAGCATAAAATCAATAATAGAAGCAACTTTTGAATCAAAAAAAGTTAAATTAAAAATTATTCACATTAAAAATTTGTTTAAAGTAAGAGAAATATGTTACAGGAAAATGTTATGTTTAATTAAAAGAATATCTTTTATAATTTTCTTTATTTTAGTAAGATGTAATTATTACTGTGCTTAAAAAACAACTTGATAAATTTGTTTAGAAATATAAAATTTGTTCCATATTGGTCATGTTGACTTTTAAACTTATTTTTACAACCCATATACATTCTATTAATATTTTATTACTGTGCTGTAACTTTTAACAGGTATAGTAACATTCAATTTAACCATGCAAGTAAGAAAAACTGATCCAAAAACATGGCAAACTAATAAGAAAAGCAGTTTCACAGAAAAGTAAACAAAATTTTTTTCTTAAATGATTATAACTTTTCATATAAATATTAATAATACTTTACACATTTAACCTAATCAATATGTCATTGATTAATAATTAAGTAGAAATTTCTGAAGAATGGTCTTTTCCAACAAATATATTTTATATTTATAGATGTCTAATTAATCTTTGAACGGAATACCTGCAGAATTACTGTGCAGTGTACGTGAGGAAGAGATAGATACATTATACAAACTGGTGTGTAATATTTACAAAAAAGGAGAAGTTCCATCCGACTTCAAAAAGTGTTATAGTCATGATACCAAAGAACGCAAGAACAGATAAATGTGAAGAATACAGAAAAATTAGCTTAACAAGTCATGCCTCAAAACTCTTAACTAGAATTCTGTACAGAAGAATTGAAAGGAGACTGGAAGAAGTATTACCAGAAGTCCAATTTGGTTTCAGGAAAAGTATAGGAAAAAGGGAAGCAATTTTAGGCCTCAGATTAATAGTAAAAGGAAGATTAAAGAAAAACAAACCGACATACTTGGCATTTATAGACCTAGAAAAGGCATTCGATAACGTAGACTGGAATAAAATGTTCAGCATTTTAAAAAAATTAGGGTTCAAGTACAGAGATAGATGAACAATTGCTAACATTTACAGGAACCAAACAACAACAGCAATAGTTGAAGAACATAAGAAAGTAACTATGTTACATTTTAATGTTTACATAGAACTAACAGTTTATGATGTTAAAGAACAATTTAGATTTGGAGTAACAGTACAAGGTGAAAAGATAAAGATGCTACGATTTGCTGATATAGTAATTCTAGCTGAGAGTAAAAAAGGATTTAGAACAAACAATGAACAGCATAGATGAAGTCCTACACAAGAACTATCGCATGAGAATAAATAAGAACAAAAAGAAAGTAATGAAATCTAGTAGAACTAATGTAGATGAACCACTGAATATAAAAATAGCGAGAGAAAAGATTACGGAGGTAGAAGAATTTTGTTATTTTGGAAGTAGAATTACTAAAGATGGATGAAGCAGCAGCGATATAAAATGCCGAATATCACAAGCGAAACAAGCCTTCATTCAGAAATATAATTTGTTTACATTAAAAATTAATTTAAACATCAGGAAAACATTTTTGAAAGTATGTTTGGAGCATAGTTTTATATAGAAGTGAAACTTCATATAAAGATCGGAGGACATGAGAAAAAAAGATTAGAAGTTTTTGAAATGTGGTGCTATAGGAGAATGTTAAAATCAGATGGGTGGCTAAAGTGACAAGTGAAGTGGTGTTGCGTCAAATCGATGAAGAAAGAAGCATTTGGAAAACTATAGTTAAAAGAAGAGACAGACTTACAGGCTACATATTAAGGCATCCTGGAATAGTTGCTTTAATATTGGAAGGACAGGAAGAAGGGAATAGTTGTACAGGCAGGCAATGTTTGGAATACGTAAATCAAATTGTTAGGGATGAAAGATGTAGGGGGTATACCAAAATGAAACGACTAGCACTAGGTAGGGACTCTTGGAGAGCTGCATTAAACCAGTCAATAACTGAAGAAAAAAAAAAATATTAATCTTTAAATACAAATAACAGATAATTCTTTATATAGTAACAATGTAAATAGTTTTTAAAAGTGATGAAATTTTTAAATTAAGTTTACATATTACTGTTGGCAGTGTAGATGTTATAATTCTGAATAAATAACATTACCAGAAACACTGACAGGTTAAAAACAAGAACAACCCTTTTATTATTATATTTTTAAAATATACAACTAATAATCATGAATAATTAGGTGAAATGAACAAAGAAAACAGTTCTAAATGAACATGCAATCCTACTACACAATGCTATGTGTTTCCAAAATTTGCCAAAATTTCTTTATATTATTAATGTTTATATTATCAAAATAAGGTTATATTATTTTAAAAAATACTCTATGCAGTAAAAAGAAATGGTGAGCGAGTGTGAACTTAAATCAAATTGCACTTTCAACAAATGGACAGGATATTTGATCAGTCAAATATGTGGCAAAAAGGTGAATCTCACCAGAAACTATATAAAGTATAAGATAATCAACACAGCTATTATTAACTGTATAGTGTGCTGCTACTATTAGAGTAAAATAATTAGGCGTGTGGTTGGACAAGCACTGGTCCTTTACTAGACACGTTGAGGAGGTGGCAAGAAAGTGCGAAAATGTGATGCAGATGCTCAGCAAAATCATTATAGTTATAGCTATGTTATAGCTCAGGTGCCACCCATAGATTTACAAGCACATATGAGAGCTTCAATAGTGGCCAGACGATTCAAAAAGGAAGCAACTGACAGTATCTACATGGTTTGGTGTGACAGATGGCAGGATTCAGACAGAGGAAGGTGAACCAATGGGTTCATCAGTGACATCAGAAACTGGGTGAACATTCAAAAGAATGATAGTGCCGGCAACGAATTCACCCATTTCCTATCTGGACGTGGATGTTTCCAGGACTATCAGTACAGGATGGACAGATACCATACAAGTCGCAGTCATCGATTGCGGCGGGCTGGATACAGCAGAGCAGGTGGTGTTCTTTTGCTCTAGATGACGCGACTTGAGTAGTGCTCTGGGAACAGGGTGTGGAGAGGGTCAACAGTATAATCGAGGTGATGTTCAGAAATAGTAACAAATGGGAATGCGTCTACACTAAGATCGCAACAGTGATAGAAGAGAAGGCCAATGAGGAGAGGTGATAACAGGCTGAGGAGATGAAAATCGATAGAGACATGGAGTTCAGTGATGGGTGATCAAGGGGGAGCCAGTTTCTGCAGGTGAACGGTGGAGACTCCTTGGAGTTGTCGTTCATCAATTGTCCCCTGGGGACACCTTCCAGTCATCCAGATTCAGATAGTAGAGTGCCTGGGTGATCATGCAGAGGCTCTACATACCACATGGTTTAGATCCGGCCCCTGCATAAGAGGGGAGATTTTTTAGCAAGTGAGAGCCCCGCACTATGGTCGTGTGGGCCTGGCAGAGCTTTTTCCTCCCCCTGCAGAAACAAAATATAACCAAATATCTTCTTTTTCTTTTTTTTGACATTCAGTTTTGTATTAGTTTTGGTATTTAGTATTAGTTTTTTTTTGTTCATCGTTTTTGTTTTGTTTTTTTATTTATTTATGGTGTTCTGAGTGTTTTGATGTTTAATTTAGTGTTTTACTAGCCATTGCTAAGGTCTGTTGCCAGCCTACCAACCGTAGGCTTTCTGGTAGGCTAACGGTTGGCCTTCCCACCGTAGTTATTCCTTGTCTTTTCGTCACTGGTGATCAGAACTAGATCTCCACCCAAAAGGTTACGGGCGGGACAATGCCATTTGTAGCGTTGTTAAAGATAATCCTTTGACCATCGTTTCCAAATCGATTGTATAAATTTTTGGAGTAGTTGCCAACGACCTAATCGTGTAATTTCAACCTTTTGATAACTGGGTTCAGGTAAAGATGTGAGAGGACATCCAATGATAAAATGTCCCAGAGAAAGTGGTACTGGATCTCTTTGGTATGTGGAAATAGCAAAAATAGGCCAAGAATTATGACAAGCCTCAATATGTAAATACAATATAAAATTCCTTAAAGTTAGGAAAATCTGACACTTTTGATTGCACTTTCCAATAGACCACCTAAATGAGAAGATGAAGGAGGAATAAATGATCAACTAATTCCTTATGATGTAGAAAAGGTTTGAATATTTGTTTTAAATTTGTCTAACTTTAAAAGTTGATACAAGTTGTACAAAATATTTCTAGCAGAATGAAAGTTAGCATCGTTATCAGAAAATATTTTAGTAGGTATACCTCTATGTGAAATGAGTCTTTTGAAGGCAGAAATAAACTTTAAATGAATAGCTTTAGTGGCTAAACATAAAAAGCGCTATGTAAGCCTTAATGTTTTAGATCTCTGTCAGCCTTGACGAATTATAATTGAGTTATTATTATAACTGAGCAAGAAGAGAATGCTATATTGGTATTGAGTTTTTGCATCAAATGTAAAACAAGTTAAACACTTACAAACGATTGACAAAATGATTCTTTTTGAATTTATTATCCAGTATCTCTGTCGCAATGAATGATGTGTTAATTGTATACCAGTGTGTAAGAGTATACAGTGATGATAATTACCAGTGTGTGATAATTACATAATGTACGCACTCTAATGTAATACGATAGGATGTTTAATGTGATATTGTAAGAGAGAACATTGAAGTTTGCCACCTATATGGATAAGACCTAAAATCATCCAAAAATGGATCTAGTGAACTAAGCTTACTTTGTTTATCAATGACCTGATTGTTTTTAAGATTCTTTATCTCATTATTGAAATACATGGACTGTGATTGTTGTAGTAAAAAGTAGAGTATGATTTAATTCCTTAGTAGTTAAAGTACTAAAATTACATTCAGACGGTTTTGATTTAATATTGTGAATGAATCTGAAACAGAAATTAATGTTCATAACAAAGCATGTAAAGATGAAAACCTTTGTGTGTAATGGCATGCAACAGTAGATGTACATGAAATTAACATCGTTTTACGCCTTTCTAATAAGCATTCAAGACTTAAACTATCATTGAACAGAATATTAAGATCCATTGGCCAATGGGAAAAAGATTGTAATAGCCAAGGAGGACCATGCTACCACAGTGAGATATCAAGTAACTTTCTTGGTGAGCAATCTCTAGACTATACATCTGCTGTCTTATCAGAGGATATGATGTAATGCCAATTGGTGATTGAAATATTTTGTTAAATTTCAGAAACTCTGTTACCTATAAATACCTTCCAACTCGAAGAATGTCCATGAATCCAACAAAGTGCTATGGTGGAATCCATGTATAGTGTATCTCGTCAAAGTATATCTTTAATGCAGTAGATACCTTCACAAATAAACGTGAAAGTAGTAAACAACTACAGAGTTCAAGTCTGGATAATGTGATTTGTTTTTAGGGGGCTAGTTTTGATTTAGAATATAGTAAATTAGATGTATAATTACATATATGGTTGGGAGTATAAAGTGCGTATATCAAGGTAACAACCGTAGCCCATAAAAGACATCAGAAAATCCATTTAAGTGAATGGAATGAATTTTACTATTATAAAACTTAATGGATCTAATTATGTTAAATGACCCAAATGTAAATGATTAAACAATGAAAGCCATTGTGTTACACTGATAAACATAATTTTTGTTTCCTAACATGTGATATATGATTTTAATCTGTTTTTTGATGCTGAAAACGAATATGAACTCAGAATTTTCTATCACTCACCATTAAAGAAAATTTTTTTTAATTTTAATTAAAGTATTTTTTCATTTTTCAATGTATTTTGCACTTTAAGCTCCAACATTGTATTCCGTTAGCTCATTTTTTATTGTTTAACTTTGTTAACATAATTTTTAAGCTATAAATAAACAATACTAGACAAAGAATTAAATCATATCACAGTCACATATTATGATATCTAATACTGAAGAGTGATCCTTCACGGACAAGACTAATCATGTCTGTGCAGGTAGAAACATGTAGCTGAAAACACAGCTGCGTTGTCTGTATTAAGCACTGTTTTTAGAAATGAATTAATTTTGTTCAGTCTTATTGCTATCTTAAGTTTATAAACAGTGCAGTGTCATAATGTCTCAAAATTGTGTAAATGATGTGGATGCCTTTTCTTATGTAGGTGGTGAGTTTACCGTAAAATCAAACAGAAAAAACACTACACCTTTAATTAAAAAAGCATATCATTTGTACTTTCAGTGTAAAATTGGTAATCAGGATAAGACGTGGGCTCCTCGTATAGTATTTACTAATGGTTCTGTATATTTAAGAGGATGGCTGAAAGATACACAGAAGGCTTTGCGATTTGGTGTACCTATGGTTTGGCGTGAACTAAAGGATCATGTAACGATTGTTGCTTATATTCAACAAGTGTGTCTGGAATTTTTAAAAAATCTAAACATTCTGTAAAATATCCTTCATCGCAATCTGCCATCAGGCCTGTACCGCACAGTAAAATTATTCCAGTTCCTAAGCCACATGTGAATGTATATTTCGAAAGCAGCGATGAAGAATCCGGCAATACTGAGAAAAAGAAATAATGATTTTGATTTTAAATTATCTTTTGATAAGCCACATCTCATATCACAAGGTGAATTAAATGATTTGGTCAGGAATTTAAATTTATTAAAAAATCAAGCTAAACTGTTAGGATCAAGACTGCAAGGTTAGAATTTACTTTAAAAAAATACAAAAATTTACGGCTTTTAAGGCCGACAAAAAAACTTTCTCCGTACTTTATTGATGAAAATAATTTGATTTATTGCACAAATATTGATGAGCTTATGTTGCACTTAGGACAAGTTCATAAACCTGAGGTAACAAATATCCTTCGACACCAATCGCTTATGGTATCAATTTGAAAGAGACATACGACGTGATGATAAACGTTCTTAAAAAAATAAATTATAAATTACATAGCTGGATCATATGTGGTGATTTGAAAGTTATAGCTATTTTATTAGGCATGCAGTTAGGCAATACTAAGTACATGTGTTTTTTTGCGAATGGGACAGCTGAGCTAGGGATAAACATTATGTTATCAAAGAGTGGAAGAAACGAGACAACTTAACTCCAAATGGGAAAAATATTTTTACCCCCTCTCCATATCATGCTAGGACTAATGAAAAATTTTGTGAAAGCAATGAAGAAGTATAGTTGTACATCAGGCAGAAATTTTCGAATGTAAGTGAAGGAAAAATTAAAGAAGGAATATTTTTTGGTCCTCAAATAAGAGAGTTGGTCAAACATGATGTATTTAACCCGATTTTAAATATTGCAGCTTGGGCTTCATTTAAAGACGTTTGCAAAACTTTTCTCGGCAAACAAAAATCCGACAATTACCACGATATTGTTAATCAACTTCTTACTTCATACAGAGCTATGGGATTTAATATATCTTTGAAAATAGATTTCCTCCACTCACAGCTGGATTTTTTCCCAGACAACCTCAAAGATGTAAACGTTTCCACCAAGACATTTCGGTGGTGGAAAGCCTCTGTAAAGGGAAATGGAATACTAACATGTTAGCTGATTACTGTTGGACATTAATTCAGGATGTGCCTGAGGCTATTTATAAAAGAAAAGCATCAGCGAAATCATTGCCAACACAGATATTGTAATGAAAAATTATAAATTTAAATAATATCTAACAAAGATGGCTTGGAAATATTATGCGCTTATGTTTTTAAATGCATATTTATATACAGATAAGAGATTACCATTATCATACATAAAATTTCCTATATATTGTTATTCGAGTGGAGCGGTTTACAATTTTACATTTTGTATGAGATTATTTACCGCTTTAAAAAAAATGACTACCCTTCATTTTACCAGTTTGAAAAACATTTGGCATGATAAATAAATCATCCTGTGTATTTGTGCCGTGTTTATTCATCTGAATTATATTTATTTTCTGTTTATACAAACAGTAGAGTCCACCATATCTTCTAGACATGACAAATGCTAGTGGTGGGAGGAAACTGTTGCCGATAATAGATACTGATAATACTACTGAAATGTAGAGAGCAGGTGTGATACAAAACGTGATATAGATACGAAGGTGGCCTGATTATGAAACTTATCAAAGAAAAGGCAAGATACGCAGATAGGACATGTACTACGGCATAACAGTTTGTTGCACACCATAATACAGGGCATAGTTAAAGGAAACAATACAAGAGGAAGATCAAGACTAGGGAATATTGAACAAATCATATAGTATGTTGGGTGTAAAATGTGTATGGAAACACAAAGATTAGCACATGATAGAATAATAGAACTGGCTGTCAGAGGAAGACTACTGCAGACCAATCCTAGGATTTTCTTTATAAGACCACATTATGGAGGTGGTTTATCCTTGGCGGAATAGTGCCAGCTAAACTGTGCGGTATTAATTTATGTTAATATACTATTAATTGTAATTGTTTTGCTCATTTCATACCTTACCAGTAAACAGATATATATATATATATATATATATATATATATATTTATTCTGTAAGCAACAACAGGATTACATGTTGTATTCATTAAAATTGTCAAAGTTTGTATCAAAATCATATAGTCACTAACCTTTGCAAATGAATTGGTACTGAAATGAATTGTTCTGCTAAACGTAAAGAAATGTGTCACTGACACAGGACTTGCTCGTTATTGAAGATACGTCCAAGCAACAGGTGTGCCTTTCGTCACACACCATTAAAGGAAGTACCTTTAGATAACAATGAATACTTAATGTTTAAATAAATAACACCAGAATGTAATTCTGGCACCAGTGCATCCCTGGCAATTAGCATATAGTCTGTACAACCTTAAACTTGTGATTTCTAGTTAGAAGACTAATGGATGAAAAGGAGTAATGTTAGAAAAACAAAATTAATGAAATATCCTCTTAAGGAACGAACAATTTAAAAATTAAAAGAGTATGGAAGTTTGGAGATGTAAAAACGAATCAAAAAAGGTAGTATTATTTAATAAAAAGTAATAGTAATACTTACTAAGATTGAACCTTCGTTGATCTTTATGTCTATGTTGAGAGAACTTCTTTGTGTTATTTATGGTGTAACAATAATATTAAGAAATATTATAATAAATAAAAAAAACAATGTGAATGTGAGCATGTGTGTATTTTTTTATAAATATATAACAATTTTTTTTTTTTTTTTTTTTGTTAAGTATCTAACAATTTCAATATAAAGTAGTTGGTTCAAGCACGAAATACAAGATGGCGTACCCACAGTTAGCAAACTTTTGAAATATTTGTTTAGATAATATTTTTTAATTTTCTTTGTAAAATGTTAATATGATGAAAGTAGTAGGTAGCAATTGTTTTTATGTAATTTTTTTTTTTTTGTTATATTCAACTGTAAAATTTCTTTTGATGGTAGTTTTTTCTTGTAATTTTTTTTTTTTTTTTACATAATGATTTCTTGTAATCTTTTTTTTTTAATGTAAAGATTTTTTTTGACACATGTATTTATTTATTTTTTTTTTTTTATTTTGTTACATTCGACTGTAGTATTTCTTTTTAAATTTTTTATCATTTATGTCAATTTTCTTTGTATCTATTTCAATATTTTTTTTTTATTTATGTAACGATTTCATTTTTCTTGATGTATTTTTTTGATGACAGTAATAAGCTTTTTTTTTTATGTAACTATTTCTTTTGAAAGTTATCTTTCAATTTTATCTAAATTTTATATCAAATTTATCGTTTATGTCAATTTTCTTTGTAACTATTTCAATATGAAGTAAGTTTTAGCAGCAATTTTTTTTTGTTATGTAACAATTTCTTTTGAGTGTATTTTTTTTCAAAATATTTTTAATCATTTATATAAATTTTCTTTGTAACTGATGACAGTAGTAGTAGTAGGTATCAATTTTTTTTATGTAACTTTCTTTTTCAATTTTTTGCAATCGCTTATGTCAATTTTCTTTGTAACTATTTCAATATGATGTTTGTTGTAGGCAGCAAATTTTTTTTTGTTAGGAAATTTTTTTTAAAGTTATTTAACTATTTCTTTGACTGTAATTTTCTCTTTATCAAATATTTGCAATCATTTACGTAAATTTTCTTTGTAACTATTTTAATATGATAACAGAAGTAGGCAGCAAATGTTTTTGTAATTTTATTATTTTTTTTTTTTAAATTTATTTCAATTTTCTTTGTAACTATTTCAATATTGTTTAAGTTGTAGGCAGCAATTTTTTTTTTGTAATTTTTTTTTTTTTAAATTTATTTCAATTTTCTTTGTAACTATTTCAATATTGTTTAAGTTGTAGGCAGCAATTTTTTTTTTGTAATTTTTTTTTTTTAATTTATTTCAATTTTCTTTGTAAAAATTTTAATATTGTTTAAGTTGTAGGCAGCAATTTTTTTTTTGTATTTTTTTATATATATATATATATATATATATATATATAACGATTTCTTTTGAATGTAGTTATTTCTTTATTAATTTTACTTTATTTCAATTTTCTTTGTAACTATTTCAGTATTCTATAAGTTGTAGGAAGCAAGGTAATTTTTTTTTAAGTTATGTAATGATTTCTTGTGACTGTAGTTTTCTCTTTATCAAATATTTGTAATCATTTACGTAAATTTTCTTTGTAACTATTTTAATATGATAACAGAAGTAGGCAGCAAATGTTTTTGTAATTTTATTATTATTTTTTTTTTTAATTTATTTCAATTTTCTTTGTAACTATTTCAATATTGTTTAAGTTGTAGGCAGCAATTTTTTTTTGTATTTTTTATATATATATATATATATATATATATATATATATATATATATATATAAAACGATTTCTTTTGAATGTAGTTATTTCTTTATTAATTTTACTTTATTTCAATTTTCTTTGTAACTATTTCAGTATTCTATAAGTTGTAGGAAGCAAGGTAATTTTTTTTTAAGTTATGTAATGATTTCTTGTGACTGTAGTTTTCTCTTTATCAAATATTTGTAATCATTTACGTAAATTTTCTTTGTAACTATTTTAATATGATAACAGAAGTAGGCAGCAAATGTTTTTGTAATTTTATTATTATTTTTTTTTTTAATTTATTTCAATTTTCTTTGTAAAAATTTCAATATTGTTTAAATTGTAGGCAGCAATTTTTTTTTGTAATTTTTTTTTTTTTTTAATTTATTTCAATTTTCTTTGTAACTATTTCAATATTGTTTGAGTTGTAGGCAGCAATTTTTTTTTTTTTTTTTATTTATTTTTTTTTTATGACGATTTCTTTTGAATGTAGTTATTTCTTTATTAATTTTATTCTATCATTTATTTCAATTTTCTTTGTAACTATTTCAGTATTGTATAAGTTGTAGGCAGCAATTTTTTTTTATGTAATTTTTTTTGTTATGTAACGATTTCTTTTTAACTATGTAACTATTTACATAAAATTTTTTTTAAACATTTCAAGATGATGTAGTTGGTTCAATGGGGAAATAGAAGATTGTGTACCCACAGCTTTTCAAACTTTTGAGATATTCGTTATAACATGAAAAAATAAACTAGACTGGTATAACATTTAGTATTTAAAAAAAATTAGTTTGGTGACACTAGCTCTGTGGAGGGTTAGAACCAACCTAGGTGTAGACATTATCAGTGTTATGGTCGGGTAACCCCTGATGCTGAAAAACATCACTTATTGTGATGTTATGATATCTTGATACTGTATTTTTTATGTTTTTACTGTTTTTTTGGATGTGGTGTATCAAAGATGTTGTATTTCCATATTCAATTTGTAACCGTTAAAACTGTAATAATTATAATGGACTACAGACAAATAGTTACCTAACAAAATTGAATTCTTCAATTTTAGATCAATCAAATACCAAGAGATATTACAATTAAAATTCTGTTACAAATAAAGATGTTACAATATTTCTGGAGTATGACTTATTTTTTGAGTGATTATTTTTTTTTGTATAATTATTGTTTTTGATATATTATTGATATAGATGATAATATATAATATACATTCGGATAACGGTAAACGGTGATATTTCCTGTGTACTTCATTATATTAGTAGACTGTTGGTATGTGAAACTATCAACGTGTGTAAAAAAGTAGAGAAGTGTATAAAGAATATAGTGGATGATAATTGTTCAGAGTCAAGAAAGTAGATGTAAGTTAAATAAGAGAGAAAATTGTCAGCTTTGACCAAAAGGGAATGCATATTGATAAGCAATTATTAAACCTAGTTTGTTACAGTTGTTATTCTATAAAAATTCAGACTTGAAGGAATCGGATAAAACAAATAAATGTGAAATTAGGGCATACAGAGCTGTAATCAAAGCAATCGAAGCTGATTTAATACCGACGGGTCAGTTGAAAAGCAGCAAATGCTGCAAAAATACATTAACTACATCAAAAACTTGATGAAACATTACACCTATCACAACTTTGTTTTACATACTTTATCTCCTACTACTCCTTAACAAACACCTATTAGCTAAATCACACCAAAACCCTATATATCCTTATGCTGATCAAATGTTCAATTCACCCCTATTATGCCTTATGTTACCCATAATAAACCCCTCCCACCCATTAGTACTGACAAAATATTACCTAAGATAATGTTGGGTCAGAACCTGAACCTAGTCCTAATGATGATAGGACAGGTCAGGACTAGACAGGACAGGACAGGTAGGGTGTTTACGTCAAACAAATCCCTGATGCAGTTAATGTTTTACAGGATCTACTACTTTTCTCCTTAACCGTCGGCATTAACCGTCCATAATCTTGACTCCGAACTCATGAACTAGGTTTTTGTGTGTTGTAGCATTTGTTGTAAGAATGCAAGTGTGTTATGCCCTTTTTTTTTATCCTTACATGTTCTTTGTGAATGGGAAATATTGTCTGATCTGATAGACTGAGTTTCTCTTCATGTGTAACTGTAGTTTTCTGTAGTCCATCATAACTATTACAGTACGACAAATGTTAATGATTAAATATTAATAAGAATATTAAGTACGAATATTCGTCAGCATCAGGGGTGTGAAACAAAAGATGAATCAGGAAAAAAATATTAGTATAGAGTCTATTGTTTATCAGAATTGAATTTTATATGTAGTAAGTGTAGCCTGCATACTGCTGCTAGTGTCTTCATCTAGTTCGTTTCTAACCTACCGAGGCACTAGTGCTGCATTAACATAACCACAAGGGCGCAGGTACTGCATACAGTGTCGGTCACCTTGGAATTTCTGTTATCTCTGTGGGAAACTCCCTTTTGTCTCTGTGTTTTCAATTAACAAATATTTCAAAGGTTGGCAAAACTGAGGATTCATCATCTTCCACTGACTTTCTTATCATTTCTACTAGTTTCTCATCTACTACTGCCTACTATTGATGAATGAAGCTTTTTTATTGTTGACTCACAGTGTTGTCAAATATTTCAAATATTTTTTGTTGTCATCTTTTATTTCCTGCCTACTGCCTACTTAACTGCTGCCTACTATTGATGAATGAAGCTTTTTTATTGTTGACTCACAGTGTTGTCAAATATTTCAAATATTTTTTGTTGTCATCTTTTATTTCCTGCCTACTGCCTACTTAACTGCTGCCTACTATTGATGAATGAAGCTTTTTTATTGTTGACTCACAGTGTTGTCAAATATTTCAAATAGTTTTTGTTGTCATCTTTTATTTCCTGCCTACTGCCTACTTAACTGCTGCCTACTATTGATGAATGAAGCTTTTTTTAGTGTTGTCAATTAACAAATATTTTATGTTCATCTTCTATTTCTTGTCTACTACTGCCTACCACCTTGCTTATATCACATATCTACCTTACTGCTTACTACCTACTTAAGTGCTGCCTACTTTTGATGAATGAAGCTTTTTTATTGTTGACTCACTGTGTTGTCAATTAACAAATATTTTATGTTGTCATCTTCTATTTTCCACCTACTACTGTCTGCTAGCTACTTAACTGCTACCTACTATTGATGAATGAAACTTTTTTATTGTTGTCTCAGTGTTTTTAATAAACAAATATTTCAAACGTTGGCAAAACTGAGGATCGTCATCTTCTATTTCCCGCCTTCTACCAACCTCCTAGCTACACACATACTGCTTATGAATGAAGATTTCTTATTGAATTTTATCAGAACCGTATTCATTTACCATCAAATATGTAACATTTTGTTGGCAGAATTAAACTCAATCCAAATCGATTTGTCAAATGCCACCTTAACATTTCTGAAAGAAAAAACAGATCAGAAAAAAAAATTATTAGTACAGAATAGTTTGTTTATGAACTATGAATGTTAAATAAAATAGAAAAAGAAAAATTTTAGATGGTCATCGCTTTTATAAAACTGTCACTTCATCTCGTTCTGAAGCATTACTAATTCTAGAAGACTATTCCCATTTACTTTCTCCATGGTTTTATTGTTCAAATTCGATGACAAATATTGTTAATTGGTTGCTCAACTAATATTTCAGACCATGTTTTTTTCAATTCTTATGATATACTATGTATAATTCTGTATTCCATAAACAATTGCAATCTTTTTTAATAAAGAATATATATCAATCATCAATCTAACTGCTTATCTCACTCAATTTTGAACACTACATTGTTTTTATAATGTCTGTACCGTCTGAAACAGGAATGAACATGTTTCTTTATCTTTAAATTTTTTTTTTTTTTGAAAATTTATTCCGTATACAAAACCAGTGCATGTACATATTATAAATAATTCTGTCAGTAATTTAAAAAAAATAACATTATAATAATTATATTATATTTAATATAATATAATTGTCAAATTATATTATGACAATATAATATAATACGACATAGATAAATATAACATAAATAACATAAATAACATAAATAAATATATATAATATATAACATAAATAAATATAATATAACATAAATAAGGACATAAATATAATATAACTAGGATTATACTTAAATAAGTATAATCCTAGAATGTGATAGTATTTTTTCATTTACGGTTGATATCGGAGTGAGATCTGAAATAAAAAATTTGATTTTCTCTTCACTTTGGTTTATATACAGCAATAGGTTTGTAGTTATTTTATGAAAGAAAAATTAAAAAACCAACTATTTATATTTTAAGGTAGATTTCATAAAAAGCTACCTGTTGTAATGGGTACCATAATTTGACTTCTCAAAAATGTCAACATGTCTTTACATTTCACATTCTCCAGATACCAAAACCACCCTCAGTTCAAAAGTTTATATATACATTTATATATATATTATTATTATTATGCTTTTACGGCCAACATGGGACCACTTAAGTCAATTTTAGTTGGATCTTTTCTGAGAAAAGCGTGTTATTTTACTCTTTCGAGCTGCCCAGTATTTCTTCATCCGTTCAGATCTTGCTTTCTTTTCTTCATCCGTAAACACCCTCTTCGTTGTATTTTGTCGTTTGTCTGTCTTTTGTTTAAATCTAATGCTTTTATCTTTTAGCTTTGTAATTTTTCCAGTTTTATTCTGTAGGTCAGTCAGTTATATATATATATATGTATTATCTATATATTTCACTTTCTTGTGAACACAATAATGCCAATAATGCCAATCAAAAAATAAAATTTCACTACAACTTTCTTATTAAGTAAAATATAGAATTCATTTAAAGTTATCTAAGTAAAGTTTTTTTATATCACCAACCACTGGCCCAGAAGGTAGAAAAAATAGGGTTTTCAAAGACAAAAAAAATCATATACCTCCCTTAATAGGCACAGTATTGAATCGGTTTAAAGTGATCATTATCTAAACTTTTGACTGAAAAAAATTTTTTATATGACCAACCCTTATAGCAAGGGATGACCAAACTATTGCTGTAATTATAAGAAGTTGGGGCTTTGTCATATGCTAAACAAGTGAAACTTTTTCCACATGCAACTATTGTCATATTGAGTAAACTTGAAGTTTTTTTTAACTTTAAGGTGAAATCTTTTTATTTCCTACTTAGCACCGGTGAAATCTACCTCCGCCTTCTGGTATGTCAAAAGGGAACGTGAATATTTCACTTGTTCCTAGAAATATGAATATTGTTAGAAAATTTGGCAAATATTTAATTATAATTTTTAGAAAAAGACAATGTACATATATAAAGAAAGATAATATCTGGAAAAATTGCATTTTCCAATATTTTTTAAACAATATTAAAAATATTAGAAAATTGTTATAAAATATTTTATAGTGAAAATAATTCATTATTCACAAAAAGTTTTGTCAAAAATTTGGAAATATCAAAAATTTCTACAGAGTATTGTGACTAATATGAATTTTATATTTACTTCAAGTTGAAAAACCAATAAATAAAAATCCATTGTGACTACTGAAAACTGCTAAGATTACTTTCCTAATCTTTTTCTGACAACGCTAAAATGTTGTTTAACACCAAGTATAGTTAAAGGCATATCATCCATTTAACTGATTGTAAAGGAATAAACATATTAGATAAATAAATCTAAGAAGATTAAATTTTTTATTACACTCAAAGATAGGATTTCAGATCAGTTTATCGGCCATCTGAAAGGTAACTCAAGTTAAACATTGCTCTAATAGTGCCGCTTTTACCTATTTATCAGTCACACTATTAAGTGCATATTGCACAAATATTAAGTGCATTACCAGTCACAGTATTAAGTGCGCATTGTACAATGTATTAAATGCAATCAGAGCAGCCTAACAAAATATTTTGTTAGTTTTAAAACAATGTAAGTTCTGTTTGTTGATTACCTTTGATATTTATGACTGCCATCTTCTCTAGTCTACAGTAACTATCTTCAGTTAATTAAAGATATATTAATATAATATATTATAATCGGTTTATAATAATGTATTTAAATGATGCATTAATTGCAAATATTTTCCTGTTATTTGAGAAAACTTCTAGAAGATTGCAATATATTCTAGATTTTTATTACTATTACGAGGGATGACTGAAATGTATGCATACAGGGATCATATCAGGAAAATAAAATATCGTATAAAGCGACAGGTTCTGCTGTGTTTTTAGTTTTCCCCTACCGCTAACATTTCAAAACTTGTGATCTATGACCACTCATTTTCTGTCGATTACTATTACGACTAATCATCAAAATTAATAGATTCAAAATGACCCCTGCATTAGGCGGCAAGCATCTCAACATCGATAGGACACATTACTCCACAACTAGGCAACCTAATCACAGTAGATGTCACACAAACTCACAGGAAAGAACAAACTTTCAGAAAAAAACATTGTAAACAGTTTCTGAAACTTATTGTGACAAGGCAGCTTACCTTTTGTACAGGTGTTCAAACAATACAAACATACTCCTTTAAAGAAGCAAGTGCTGTTTAATGTATCTTGTTTTTTTTGTATTGATTTTTATCCAATTTAGTAGTTAGCTAGAAGAGGTTAATTTGAAAGTACTATCCCAAACGAGTGTCAAACTTCGCAAGAGTTACAAAGCATTAATGGCTATCATTATAGGCACATTGCGTAATGTAATTGTTACAAAAAATTTTCTTTCATTTGCTAGTTATGATTGATCTAACAATCAAGTACACTAAAAAGGTTTCTATAATTTGAAGATAGTCCAGTACCTGCTGAAATATATTGATCTTGCTTACCTTTTATTCTAACACGGTAGTTTTAACATCCATAGCATATCGTTGTCATTAACGTGACTAATATTGGTTAACATTTGCCATAAAATCTGAAAAGTAAAATATATATAATATTTAAAAAATTGAAATTAATTTTATTTATATATTAATTTTGTAAAGCGATTTAAAATATGTATACCATAAAAATATAATAAATATTTATTTTTATTACATGAACCTGATGTATAATGCATTGTTGCATAATCATCTTATTATTATTCTTTTGCTTCTTTGAAAAGGGTGTCTCCATTTCTTTCATTACTACATTTCACTTATTCTTCTTAAATTCTACTTCTATGTTAATTGATTAATTTTATTAGTTTTATATGTAATAAAGTTTTACCTTAAAATGTAATGTTCTTTACGTTTTGAGGTATGAGGAGTACGAAAATACAATTCATTTAAATTGTGGTTCCTTATTATGTTTTTTTGTAGACTGTATAAAATTCTGTCGCTTGAAAATCTCAAAAACTAATCAGTTTTATTGAAAACTAGGTATGCTGTAGCACTGTATCTAAAGCATGTGAAAATATTTTTGAGGCCTTACTGATTTACTCTAAATATAAAGTCAAAAAGTGTATATGGGGCAAGTTATAAACGTGGTTCATTATGATGGTGCAAGTTGGAACAATGATGTTTCTTTACCTGCTGTATTTATTCTATTTATTGCAGGTAGCATTAATGATTGTATGTATTTGAGGAGGGGAAAAAAGAAACAAAATAAAATAACGAAAAGTCATTCTTCTTACAATATAATTATACAAGAATTATTTTCTATTCTTCCAATGATGTTAAATTATAAAAATATATCTACAATTTAATTAAAAATATAAGCAAAAAGAAATAAGTCAAAAGAATAAACACATAATAATAAAAAATTAAAATAAACTCAAATATTGAAAACAGTAAAAAAAAACAAAACAGTCTAATGGAACAAACCTCTATAGCAATCCAATCAATCTCTTAAAGTACCAGCAACCGCTTGCGCTGAGTCATCTTTTCCGCATGTTTGTTATAAACCCGTTAGGTGGCGCTAACTATTTTACGTAGCTTGATAAATGTGTCAACCATTTTGTTGTATTGGAAAAAAATTGATTGATGTATCAATTTGATCATCAATTCGATAAACATTCTGTGTAGTGTTGTGAAATGTGTGTAGCACTGTAAGGCTGGTTATAAAATGCTCTTTATTTCTCCATGTACTTTATGTTGATGAATTTCCCACAGTTTGGTGACGGTATGATGCTGTAGGATGCAATAGGACATACTGTGGCCAAGGAACGAAAGTTTTTGTAGAGATTGAATAGTGTATTTCGGAGAGATTTAACCAGATTTTTACTATATCTGGTTCCAATAATGTATCCACTGTCGGTGCACAATTCCATTAAAGAAATTGATTATTCTGCTTTGGCCCTGGTCTAGTGAGGAATCGATTCTGGCCATCATTTTCTTGCCTAATTCACAAGATATTCTCTTCCTCTTTTTTCAATCCATTGTTTCTTTCTACGGACTAACAGCGACATCATAATTTACTGTAGACTGATCTATAACAGAAAATTATAAAATAACTGTTATAAAAGACTATTGCTTTGTACGGCTTGATAAGCATGCCTCAAGCAGGTACAGTACAAAAATTAACTAAAGAAAAATCTTAGCTTATAATTTAACTACGTTTCTAATGTAGTCAATACAGTAGCTGTTTCATTTTTTCCAAAATCAACAAAAAAATAATTAAATATTGGATTGGCCTTTTACGCTGAGATTGGATTAGTCGTCCCAAGGAAGAAATACAATCATTTTCATTATCTATCAGCTTAATAGCCCGGTTACATTCTGCTGGTACAGTATAATAATGTTTATAAAATGAAATATCTATCCTATTGGAATTTAACTAGTATTACCAAATTATTAGAACTATTAATAATAATTAAACGATTAATAATTTACAGTAAATAAATTCAAACAGGAAAAATCAGTATCTAGGACACACATTCCCAAAACACAGACAAGTATTTAATTCCATTATATATGGTCAGCCTAATTTAACACATTATATTTAAACTAAGCACTTATAATGAAAATAATCCTTACTACATACCTGTATCATCAGGAATACTTGATGCAGCCGACAGTTTTCTTATAAACTGTAGTTTCCTCGTAATACAAATTTTTGTGTTGTTTAGTTGCACCAAAACCAGTTATTTTAGTCAGTTATTTCTTATGGTATTTTATTCAGTTGTCTCTAATATTTACCCACTTCTTCCATAAACAGTTCCCTGGAAAAATTTTATTTATTTATTCATTATTTCTCCTAGTTAATTGTACTTAAAAACTAGTAAAACTTACTTATTCTAAAGTTTCTTATTATTAGAGTTCCTATATCTAGGTTCGACACAATTGGTTGTTACAGTTTATTTTAAAGAGAAAGAGACATTAGGTACTCCTGAGAAAAAAATAAGTGTGGGAGTTACAATCACATCATTTTAATTGCAATAAATGAATAAAAAAAATTATATCATATAAAGGCACTGTGCTGTCTATGACAAAATAAGTGAAATAATACTTATAATTATTACTTAATCAAGAATTAACACCCAACGTATGCCAATAAACCTTGTTAACATAAGAATTGAATACAATAGAAGTTTACAGCATTTTAACACTCCAAAATGCTGAAACAAATTTTATTTGTTTCAATGTTTGTAAATAAAAAGTATAAAGTATAAAGTAAAAAATTAATTTTTGCTTAAAACAAAAGGGTTGCCCATGAATGGGATCAACTATATCTGCAATCACGTCTCAAATTTTTTTACAATATTTTAAAAACATCGTAATTACTGATATTTCGAACAAGTATCAAATATTAATCTGGATTAGATATGTGGACGATATATTGATCATATATAATCCAATGAAAAATGACAACATATGATTATTTTAAATATACTTAACTATAACAGAGACTTAAAATTCAAGTTTGAAGTGGAAATTAACAGGAAAATACACTTTTCGGGCATTGAAATTGAAATAAATTGAAACATTAAAGAAAAAGTCGTTAAGAGGAAATCAACCATAAATCACACCTCTATACATGAGGAATCTAATCATCCATGATCAAAAAAATTGGCTCTTATAAAAATTTAATTTTTAGGCTGTTGCAATACACAAACAATAATAACCCAGATAAACTCAAAAATGAAACAAATAGCATTTTCCAATGGCTTTGCAACATTACAGCAGAATAATAATAAGTTACTAATATATTTCAGAAGAGAGGCAATTCTAATACAGATGACCATCTTTTTTTCTTTTTCCTGTTTAGCCTCAGTACAACAATTCCTGAATAGTATGGTTAATTGATTCCCAACCACCAAAGATCCACTATCTACCTGCCTTTACAAGAACTTGAATGCTGGAATTCTCAAATTCCAAATCAGCTGATTTGGAAAAGACGTGATCACTACTAGATCAACCCGGTGGGATAAAGCTGTCCCTCTTTTTTTTTCTGTTTAACCTCCAGGTCCAACGTTATATAGCTGAGCATCTGCTACAATATAATCATACTATACCGACTTAGAAATTTTAGAAACATACGGTAACATAGAAATAAACTTCTTAGAAAAATACTACATTTTTAAATTCAACGCATAAAATGATCATCCAACAAGTATCTATCTTTTGAAGAAGATATTTTGATTAAAGCCCCAGTAAATTACAACTATTCACATAACTCATATGCTGCTGATTTTTATGGTTATTATTCAAAAAATTATATATATTTTCATTTGTTCATTTAATCATAACATCGCCATAATGTCATTAACTTCTGATACGAGTTGTTTGCGAAAGTACATTTGAAGGTGTAATAAATTGATTCTTCAACTGCGTTTTGGTGTCAATTTAATTTATTCAACTTATACTATTATATCAATTAACACAGCGGTTATTGTTTTCAAAAAGTATTAGGATTTTCAAAAAATAAAAAAGAAGAATATATATTTGTATAGAAAAGACATAATGTCAGCTTAAAGAAATAAACATTTGAGATTATCTTTTCCTAAAAGCCATCTTTTTTTTTTTTGTCTTCAGTCATTTGACTGGTTTGATGCAGCTCTCCAAGATTCCCTGTCTAGTGCTAGTCGTTTCATTTCAGTATACCCTCTACATCCTACATCCCTAACAATTTGTTTTACATATTCCAAACGTGGCCTGCCTACACAATTTTTCCCTTCTACCTGTCCTTCCAAAATTAAAGCGACTATTCCAGGATGCCTTAGTATGTGGCCTATAAGTCTGTCTCTTCTTTTAACTATATTTTTCCAAATGCTTTTAATAACATTTAAATTTTGTAAAAGTAACATTCTTTATTCCATCAGGTATAGTGTTGTAATGTCGAGGAGCTATGTAAAGGTAAAACCTACAAATATCTCTTTACTTGGACTTGGGTAGGTTGTAAACCCGCCAACAGTAATTTTGTTGCTTTTTCCAATTTTGATAAAAAAGATTTTTAAGACCTTATAAATTATAGGTATATCTTCGTCACGCATATACAAGCTCTTTCTTTGATTTTTCTATATGAGCTGTCCATTTAACTCCAGAATCGGCGGGTATTCCCAAATATTTCATGTGATCAGTTTCAATGATCCAATTACAAGCTTTACAAATATTTATATGCATTTGTAGAGCCAATGGTTCCTCCAAATTTTATCTTAATTCAAAACCGATTATAACTTAATCTTTTCTGTATTCAGCTGCAAAGAGTTGTACTCAAAACACACGCTAAGCCTCTGGAGATCGTCATGGATCATCTTACAAAGTTCATTTTTATCGTTTGCCCTGTAGCTTAAAGCTGTGTCATCCGCAAATGTGTGATAGCACAGTTTTGAACACCTCCACATAAATCTTTAATGTATACTAAAAAGAGCTCTGCTGAAAGCGTAGAGGCCTGAGGAACATCACAGATGATGCGGAATTTGTTACTCAAAAAATTGCCACCTCTAATTTGCTGGGTCCTGCCTGACAAAAAGCTAGCAAACCAGTCTCCACAGATTCCTCTGAAACTAGCATTTTTTTAGGAGTCTGTGATCGACAGAATCGAAAGCCTTTCTTATATGTAAAAAAAATGCAGAGTATTTTGGAAATAATCTAGACCATTTGTAGCCCCCTCTTATAACTAATTGTCAAAAGCCTTATAAACTAACTCGATTTCACTGAAAAATATATAAACCTATTTCAGATTTAACCTTTTCATCTGCTTGGAGTAGATTAAACAAAATAATTTAATCAGAATTATTTATTATCAATTCAGGAATAATAATGAACATTTGTAAATGTTGAAGTGTTAAAAAATAGCACTCATATTAAAGATTCACTTATTTTGATTACTTAAAATATTCAAAACATTTTTATATATCACAGTTTGTCATTAATTATGCCTTATGTAATTTGTATTTATATGATAGTTTTACCGTATAAACAATTACTTTCGATTAGGTTTTTGTGAAATTTAATCTATTAATTTACATTTTAATTCCATTATAGGTTTAGAGCAGTTAATGCTAAAAAAATTATTAAAATTAATTTCAGAACGTATAAAAATGTTTTTTCTATTAAACGAGGTATGTAAATCTAAAAATTACAATTTTACTTTAATTTTAATTAATACGAGTACTTCTTACTTTTTATTAGCATCCTTACACATCCAAATAAAATAAGATGTAAACAGACTAAACGTTTGACCACTTTTAACACAGTATGGATAGAAACACACTTCAGAAGCTGAAGAAACAGAAACAGAAACGAACTAGACCTTGTGTACGACGACTTCTACATGGTGACAGTAAAAAGTCTCTTGATGTTAAGAGTATTAAAAATTTCACCATAAGAAATTATTGAAATAAATAATGTAACAAATACTGACTAATTTTATTATGAAAATTATGTCTTTACTAAATCTGTGATTAATGAAAAATGTTTTCCATATTATTATCTTAATTTCAACAATATGTTTAATTTTAATTATTACTATGGTAATTTTAACAAGTTAAAGAAAATTTTAAAATTTTTAACAAAAAAAATTCAAGTTATTTAATTAATTAAAAACTGCAACAAAATCATTATAAGAACCTTCTTTTAAACTGAATTATTGTTTAGTTTTACAAAAACAGTTTCTTTGTCTGGTTTTGTAGGAATGTACTTTGTTTTCAGTATAGACTGTTTGATTCTCTTCCATTAGAACTGATATGTGAAGTAACACCAAACAATTCAGTTTGTTCTTCACTATGATTAGTATACCGGTGTTCTTTGGTGGTTGGGTTTCAATTAACCACAAATCTCAGGAATGGCAGAACTGAGACTGTACAATACTACACTTCATTTACACTCATACATAATCTCATTCATCCTCTGAAGTAATACCTGAATCATAATTTCCTGAAGCTAAACAAGAAAAGAAAGAAAGGCTATGTTCAGAACAATTGAACAGGGTAACACAGCGTACCGAGCCTGTGATTGCTAAGTTGAGGAGGCTCATAACCATTCAAAGGGGGTCCATATTCATCGAAAAGGAGACTGATTTTGTCAGTTGCAATGACAATTATTTTATACGCAGTCACGGCGTGGGCTGAGGGCTTTGATAAGAAGAAGAACCTAAATAAGGTATCTGCCCTGCAGAGGAAAGCTATGATAAGAATTATGTCTGCATATAAAACGGTATCAAAAAATGCAGTAGAAGTCATAGTGGGAATAATCCCTGTCAGGCTTTTGTTCTGATGCTCCGACAAGTTAACTGTAGGATACCTGGAACTGAAGCTAAAAGACAAATGCTTGAACAATGGCAGGCACAGTGGGAAACATCAGACACTGGACGCTGGATCAGAAGGATAATTCCCCAAGTCAGCATATGGATAAACAGGAGGTACGGAAAGGTGAACTTCCATCTCACACAACTGTTAGCTGGATATGGTGTGACTGGGACCAACCTCCATATTCTGGTAGGCAGATGACTCCAGACTGCCGATACTGTTACGAAATTGACTCAGTAGAGCAGTCGATAGTAACATATGTAACAAGATTAGGCACCCATCTGGGATAAGTAATTGCATCTGGAAAACACGCTGCAGTACATGCTAAAAGGAAAACATGAATGGAATACTGTAGCAGTAACCAGAATAATAACAAATCAAGAAGAGAGATGCTAGGTAGTGGGGTGGGGACTGATACTGGAGGTAGGGAAATACTTGTATTTCCCAACAAAATAATTGTTTGTTTTTTTTTAGCATGAGAGGGAGCATGCCACCCATGAGAGGGTGGTTCACACTGAAGTGGGACGCTCTTGATGAGTGACCGGAGACCCATTGAGTTCAGTGGAAAAATGAAAAGACTGGAGACCCAGCTAGATCCCTTTCTTGGAGGGGAACTGGTTTGAGACATGGCATAAAGAAAAGACACAGTCCCGACCTACTGGGTGAGCGATCCCCACAGGGCACCACATTGCCGGATCCAGGGGGTCTCAGGAGGTTACAGGCCACGCAAGCACTGAGGAAGCACAATCCATATTCTAGATCATGGATACTGGTGCTCTTTGATGGTTTGGTTTCAATTAACTACACAGCTCAGGAGTGGTCGATCTGAGACTGTACAAGACTACACTTCATTTTCATTCATACACATCAACCTCATTCATCCTCTCAAGTAATATGTTAGGATGGTTCCGGAGGCTAAACAGAAAAAGAGAAAGATTTTTCTTCCTCTCAAAAAAACAAACATTTTTGTAATACAAATAAAACTGATTTTAACAAAATTATACTTTATCAAAAAAGGTAAAACACTACATTTATACTATAAAAATTTGTTATTAATTTAGAATTTTCTTTAAAAAAAGTACATGTTATATATATGTAATAGACAGTAGATATGAGTGCAATAATAATAAATAAACAATTTTAAGCACTCCATATAATAAGCAAAAAATAGAAAAATTTATTACAAAACTTTTACCGGCTTGATTTTGTTGTTTAATAAATAATTTAACCTCAACATAATTGTGACAAAATACATGCTCGATTCTGTTTTAAAAGTTCATTTGTCTTCCTTTATAAATTCCATTTTCTACATGCTCTTTCAATAGCAAACCAAACAAATTTTGATATC
The DNA here is from genome assembly GCF_047948215.1 of Lycorma delicatula. NCBI lineage: Eukaryota > Metazoa > Arthropoda > Insecta > Hemiptera > Fulgoridae > Lycorma > Lycorma delicatula. The sequence goes on from NC_134465.1 coordinate 82,675,824, forward strand.
ATTGTATGACTGTTGTTGGATTTGAGATTAGGCTAATTTTGTTTGAGAATAAAAAGATTGTAAACGGTACTTTAAATTTTATTCAAATGGTCTAATAAAGAAATCAATGAGATAACAGCTGACATAGTACAACTGTAAAAAAGATTCTTATAATTACATGTAATTTATATAAACCTTTGTTGATCTGAATCAAGAACAATTCCAAAAAGTCTGATTACCGGGTTTCAACTGTGTCTGAACTTGACTAGACAGAAAAGGTAAAAAAATATGTTTGATTTTTCAACATTTACACCTACAACTCTATGAAAGCTCTTCTGTCATCAATATTTGTAATTTTCAGATTTTCTAAACCCCATTTTATTTTATTTAATGTGGCTTAAACAATAGTATCATTAGTAATCAGCTGGTAATAATACAGCTGCTGATGCTGCAGCATTCCGGTTCAAGCATACAGAGTAAAATTTCTTTAAACTGTCCTCTGAAAAATGTCTCGCTCCTGATAACCTTTAAATACAGCAGAATTATTTTTAATGCGAAAGGGGAAGTCTTTTTTCTCTTGAATAACCTTTATTTTGTAAAAAAAACATTTGATTAGAGTTTCAGCGATTTGAATTTATATTTTGTTGATGGGATATGATTCTTTCTTAGACTAGAGATAATTTTACAGCAAAACAATAAATTTTAGTATGGATTCAGTACATTAAATCTTTTCTGACACATAATATATAATTTAAAATCGAATCTCAACTCATTATAAATTAGGTTGTTTCTGGCCTATAATGATGCTGGAATAGTTCTTGAAAGGAAATTATGTGGTAAAACTCTTTGAAAAGAAATTAATACGATTATAAAATATACTCTGCATTCTGCATTTTTGAGTTTACTTTGACATAATTGGAGAGGCTGAACGTACCAGAATTGTTAGGGAACTCGAGAGAGCGATTCCTTTCTTGATCTGTGAGTCAACTGGATGACTCCCAGAGAATGGACTATCATGGCTGGCTTCCTCCATTTCCTCGCCCTGAGCAGAATGGTTGAAGGGGTATAGTAGAGTAGCAGCACCCCGCATGGCTAGGGGCGGCCTGGGCAGTTGATTGGCCGGAAACCACCGGGTTGCTCTAGTGGTAAATGCGTCTTTCCCAAATCAGCTGATTTGGAAGTCGAGAGTTCCTGCGTTCATGTCCTAGTAAAGTCAATTATTTTTACATGGATTTGAATACTAGATTGTGGATACCGGTGTTCTTTAGTGGTTGGGTTTCAATTAACTACACATCTCAGGAACAGTCAAACAGACTGTACAAGACTACACTTCATTTACATGCATATATATCATCCTCTGAAGTATTATCTGAATGGTAATTACCGAAGGCTGAACAGGAAAAAGAAAGTTGATTGGCCGGAGGTAGGTGTATTGGCATCGAGCCACGGTTAGTTAGTAAAAGTAATGGTGATTATTGTTAATGTTAGTCGTTGCACTGCTGAGGGCATGGGTTCCTGAGGCAACCATGAGGTGTAGTGTCGTTTTGACAAGGACAATTTTTGAATGAGCAAGCATCACTGTCAGCGGGATGGTGACTGCACCTTCTGGCATGTCGAAAGGGATTTTTTTTTAACAGACTACAAAATTACAGCAGTTTAACTGATGTTCCATTTTTCTTTATATCCAGTTATTAAAATTATGATGAAACCTTAAAAAAAGAATTAAATAGCCTCTAAAAAAAAAAAAAAGAATTGCACTGAAAAGGAAATATAATTCTTTCTGTTTTACTTTCCCGTCTAGATAGTGCCGTAGCTGTAGAAGGAAAAGTATTGTAATCGTTCAGATTTGGGAATTTTTTCTTATTTCTGATATTAAAATGGGTGATTAAAGGACACCGTTTGAGACTACTAATGACATTAAAGCAAATTCATCACAGATGTTAAAGGCTATTTTAAATGAAGCTATCCAGGACTGCTTTGCTAAGTGGAAACATAGCTGAGAAAAGTATGTGAATAGGGATGAGGAGTAAGGATCAATAATCTGTAAAATTAGTAATAAAGATTAAAAAAATGAAGTTCAGGTATTTTTTAAACACACCTGTATATAATTCCTACTAATGTTCTACAAATAAATTACAACACAAAAAAATTAATGTAGATAAGAATACATTTTTATATATTAAAATATTCAATACTTTTTATTAACTAATTTTTAAGACATAACTCTTCAAACATAAGCAGCACTATTTTTTTATTTTGTAAAGAACACCACCAATGGTATACATCAATATTTGCTATGTTTTGTCTATTACAGTGGCTACGATATAAATATATAATATACAAGTGTATATACAGTAATTCCCCATCCTATTTTTTCTAGAACTCTTAATTTGGAGAACCCTGACTAATGCTACATCTCTTTTATATATAACCTATTTAACGTATTATAATATTACTATTTAACCTATTAGATATTAATCTACTTCAAAATGTTGACCGTCATATTATTTCAAATATACTGGATTCAACATTTATTTTTACTAATACTGTAATCATATGACACATCTCAGCATTTTAAAAAAATTAGGGTTCAAATACAGAGATAGAAGAACAATTGCTAACATGTACAGGAACCAAACAGCAACAATAACAATTGAAGAACATAAGAAAGAAGCCCTAATAAGAAAGGGAGTCCGACAAGGATGTTCCCTATCTCCGTTACTTTTTAATCTTTACATGGAACTAGCAGTTAATGATGTTAAAGAACAATTTAGATTCGGAGTAACAGTACAAGGTGAAAAGATAAAGATGCTACGATTTGCTGATGATATAGTAATTCTAGCCGAGAGTAAAAAGGATTTAGAAGAAACAATGAACGGCATAGATGAAGTCCTACGCAAGAACTATCTCATGAAAATAAACAAGAAGAAAACAAAAGTAATGAAATGTAGTAGAAATAACAAAGATGGACCGCTGAATGTGAAAATAGGAGGAGAAAAGATTATGGAGGTAGAAGAATTTTGTTATTTGGGAAGTAAAATTACTAAAGATGGACGAAGCAGGAGCGATATAAAATGCCGAATAGCACAAGCTAAACGAGCCTTCAGTAAGAAATATAAGTTGTTTACATCAAAAATTAATTTAAATGTCAGTAAAAGATTTTTGAAAGTGTATGTTTGGAGTGTCGCTTTATATGGAAGTGAAACTTGGACGATCGGAGTATCTGAGAAGAAAAGATTAGAAGCTTTTGAAATGTGGTGCTATAGGAGAATGTTAAAAATCAGATGGGTGGATAAAGTGACAAATGAAGAGGTATTGCGGCAAATAGATGAAGAAAGAAGCATTTGGAAAAATATAGTTAAAAGAAGAGACAGACTTATAGGCCACATACTAAGGCATCCTGGAATAGTCGCTTTAATATTAGAAGGACAGGTAGAAGGGAAAAATTGTGTAGGCAGGCCACGTTTGGAGTATGTAAAACAAATTGTTGGGGATGTAGGATGTAGAGGGTATACTGAAATGAAACGACTAGCACTAGATAGGGAATCTTGGAGAGCTGCATCAAACCAGTCAAATGACTGAAGACAAAAAAAAAAAATGACACATCATTTCTATGTAAAATCTGATGGCAAACAATGCACATAAATATCTTTATCCGATTCAAAATATTAGTCATTAAAATGACTAAGTGATTGGGGGTGCTTATTTCTTAATTTCTGATATTAGATTTTGACTAATAACAATTAAACCAGGTAAAAATAAAATTTACTTAATTTTTCTAAAATTTGAAACCATTCTGGTTAATTTTTGCAGTTAATGATAAAAAAAAATTGAATGTCAAAATGAAATCTTTCAACCTATAGGTTAAAGTATATTGAACAACTTCATTGAAGTATAAGAGTAATTAAAGTACATACTAGCCAGAAAGAGTGTATACTTTGACTGCCTAGAGGTAATAGTATATTCCATCTTGTATTACTCTATACTTGTAAGGATAAGAGGGTTAAGGTAATGATACGCATTAGTTTCCTGATCTTCAGGTCTTCAATATCTGCCACACAGGTTTTTTAAGCGCTGACTATTTCAAATAAATTTAAGAAAATGATCAATGAATGTAAAAATACATCAATAAATCATCATGAATGCAACTGTTTTTGATTATATTTTTTCTTAAGTAACAGAGTAATCAAAGAAGAATCCTCAATTAGTAGGCTTTTAATGGCAGATACCTTGAAATTTGATAGGGAAATCCTGTCTTTACCATCAATTTTTACATAGAAATAACATAAGATATGAAAATAATGCTAAATTAACAATTACAGGAAAAAATATGAAGAGGAACTTATTTTATATATACTCTCTATATAAATGCACTCGATTAACTGTTGTTAATGTGAGAACAGAAATATCAGCTGGCGCAGTAGACAGTCACAGATTGCAAAGATGATAAAATCTTATAAATTTTTATAAAATTTATAAAATCTGGTTCTATTTGTCATAGCAGAAGTTTATATTTTTAAATTATTAGTTAATACTTATATTAGTAACCTCTACTATTATAGAAAAATAGTAAAACATGCAAAAAAAAAAGGCGTATCACTATAACAAATAAAATATATATAAAATCATTAACATATATATATATATATACTCCATATTTTGGATTCCTTAATTCATTTAATAAAAGAGCAACATTTTCTTTGGTCGGTCTTAGATATGTGATACATTTCAAATGCTTCATCGGTTCTAATTTTCCACCAGAATCTAATCGTTCAAATAAATAAACCTCTTTTTGTAATATTTCTGATTGACTATATACCATGCTAACAATACTAGTCTGCAACACGAATACAAAAAGATAACTAAATATCATTAATCATTTTTAAATTTTACGGTATATTTATTTTTTAAATTCTGTCAACTCAGCTTTCAAAAAATATATGGAAATTCTGCTTCCAAAAGATCTTTTTAGAGATAATTGCAAAGTTACTTCATAAATGGAGTTAGCATTGTACTTAATTGGCCGAAATTAAAATAATTAAAAATCCTAATTATAAATTAAACTCTTAGTTAACCTTATAGACGCAGAAGAATAATATGAATTCTGGAAGGAAAGGAGAACAAGCAATACTTTTGGGTTTATAAGACCTACTTGAGAGGTATGTAATAAGAAGTAAAAAAATGAGGGTATATTTATAGATATGGAAATAACTTTTGATTATGTCAAATTAAATAAATAATAATATTAAAAGGCTTAAAATAAATTGTAAAGATAAAAGATTAATTAATGAATTATGCCTTTATTAAAAAGTTAAAGATAGATAAAAGATTAATTAAAGAATTCTGCCTTAATCAGAAAATAGCTCTGAAAATAAAAAGATGCTCAAATGGAACTAGGAAGAGAATAAGGTAAGGTAAGAAAAAGTACATGGAAAATATGATAAAATATTTGGTAATTATTTTGAAAGATGACGTGCATTCAGAAGTCAATAATGTTGATATATGTTGTTGTTTTCATCAAATGCCAATTGTAAATACACAAAAAAGTTTTGCTTTATTGTAGTTATTGAGTAAAAAGAATTTAAAATAAAAAAATTACTTACTCCTGTAGCGATGAGGGTAATGTTTTAAATTTGTATCAATACTCTTGTGTTTACAATTTTTCTATTTTGTATAACACATGTTGAATGTTTACTAGTCTTTCTTAAATATACTTCCTTGAAATTTATGTTGAGTGATTTCAGTTACTGGTAGATTGTAATTAAACTTTAACGTGATTAAATGAGTTTCTAAATTTCATACGATATCAGCAAACATAACCTAATACTCACATACAGATGATGTGCTCTTTTTTTTAGGACATTAAGCAAAGAATATTCAACAAATAATTTCAAAATCAAAAGTCATCGTGTAAAAATGACAAAATATGGTATGAAAATGAACGTTATGTAAACAAAGAAATGTGGTCAATTTTATTCAAGGAATTCCATTCTCTTATAACACTCGATTACAAACGTTAAATATTCTGTTGTTTTAACTTTTTTTTTTTGGATCTAGTATGATAAACTGAATTTTTGGATTTCCGTAAAAAAATCTACACTTCTCACAGTCAACTATAAAACTAATTGTACTTAATAAAACACTCATATAAAACTCACAGTTAGTTTATCCATCAACAAAACTTTCATTCCAGGACCACTTTCTTCTGCCATTTTAGTTATGTATGACTTTACAGCAAATATAATATTCATTTTAAATTAAGGTTAGCTTAAATGCACACCAAACAGCAATTATACAATCTTGATAGATAGTAAACAAATCCTGACCAAAATCCTATACCAGCTGATAGATTGATCAAATCGTTGTGACCAACATTGAAATGAAACTGAATTACTTTTTATCTAATTTGAAAACATTTTTAATAAAGAGAAAAATTATAATTGCGAGTTTATATTCACAATATTTATCCCAAATTTAACTAATGAATATTATTTAAAAACAAGAGAAAAATTTTATAAAAACTTATTGAAAATACCGTGAACAGAAAAGAACAAATATATAATTTGTGTGTGCATATATATATATAAAGAGTCAGTATGCGAGTTTAATTTAAAATTAAATATTTAATAGAGAAGGTTCTTTAATTAATTTTTTACCTCTAGTACTAATCGCAGAATCTTACATTTAGTTAAAGTATTATGATGTTGGCAACATTAATTGACTGTAATGGTGTTATTTTTAAATTTTTTTAACCGCCGCAACCACCGTTAGATATTCCTTCAGAGGCTGAGATAAATGATTCGCTTGTGTGGAAATGTCATGCATAACCAGAATTAATATTTGCACTTTAATTATTTTTAAATTTTAGTTAAATAAACTCTTACTGTCGTTTTACAAGTTTGTAGCGTTGTTTTTATGAAAGGAGAAAAATAATATGTTTCATATTAATCTAAGCGTTAGATGATAATATAAAACTAACGTGCTGTGCTGTACTTCAGACACAAATATTTAATCTACAAATATAAACGTAATAAAAATATTATATTTATATAAAACATGTCCTGATGGACTTAAATTAACGCCCAGCAAAAAATATTGAAGATAAAATTAATGAAAATTTGTATACGCGTTCTTCTTAAGTTTTAAATGCACACTAAGAAAGGATTTTTTTTTAATCCGCGTTTAAAGGGTTAAAATAGATTTTTGATTATTTTTTTAAATCCAGAAATTTTTTAATTTTTCTGTAACAAATGAAGATATCAACTTGATTTTTGTTGTGTATAATCTTCACGTGAATATCTACAAACAAATTCTAGATTTTTAGAAATTTGATATTGAAAGGGGTGAAGAAAGCCAAAATTGTTTCCATAATGATTGTATCTCATTTCTGACTATACTAAGCAAAGTATTCAATCGAATTGGGCTTGCAAATACTCTCCAGATAAATATCTAAAAATCATTTTCTGGTTTTTTTAAATTTCAATTTTTTAAAGGGCGCAGGGACTCAACCAACACAACCACATACGACGCGACTGTACGTACTGCCTCCAGTTACTTGGCTAAAATCATAAAAGTAATTTAAAAGAAAAATTGGAAATAAAGTACAGTCAATTCCTAGTGGTGTTTGTAAAGTAACGCTAAGAACTGGGCAAAATACATTTTTACCTGTCCAAAAGATGGGTAACTTGTTAATTACAACTACTATTTTTAAGGAGGTCAATTAAGGAGGTTTATAAATTGAACAGGCTTTAATTTTTAGTTATCATTATTCTCACAAGCATGAGTTTAATGAACACAGTGCTCGCTTCACTCGCCCTTCCCAGCTCGTATATATAGATTAGGTCAAAAAAAAGGAACACACTTTGAACTGTAATAGAAAATTTATTTTCTTACCTACAAGGTTAAATTTTGTGGGAAAAGTCAAATTTGAAAGATATGTGCACTTTCTGGTAAAACTGATTGTTCAAAGCGATGGTTAAAGTAAATGTTCAAAACGATGGCCTTCAGCCATACGTTTCTGAGTACAAGTTACGACTGACTTGCACCAAAGTGCAAGCTATGTCCTATCTACCGGTCTGGTACATTTTGATCCAGATATGTTCACACATACCTGTGATAGTGCAGCAAGGCTTGTTGGTAATAAAACCTGTCATTAGTGTACACTGCATGAATAGAAGGGAAAATTAAATCGGCCGGCATTATTAGATACTTTTCTCCAGTTACAGTACTTCAAAACAGAAAGGCCCAATGAGTCCCCTAGGAGACAAACCACACCGTACATTAACACCAGGCAAATTCAAGCCTTTTCAACAGTAATGAGGGGATTATCCTCAGCCCAGTAGTATACACAATTATGCCTATTGACATTTCCATTAAGTTTTAATTGCGCTTCATCTGGCTACCCATCAATCATGGTTCACATGTAACTGTCCCCTCATCTCATCGTCCCTTAGCTTTTGCATCAGCCTTGGAATGTACACACCAAGTTGCCTTTCTTCAGAATATGTTGCACACTATTAGCAATTGTACCACTCTCAAGCGACCTTTGCCTTAAAGATTTTTATAGTGAATATTGAAAGTTCCAGCACCGCACCTGAGGATTCAACATTTGTAGCCATGTGAGGTCGCTTTGATCGGCCTTTCTGCATATCACATTTGTTCCATGGACCTCAAATTTGTCTCAGGGGGCAACCCTTTTTAAACATTTACTTTAACCAGAAAGTACACTTATTTTTCAAATTGGATTGTAGGGTTATTTCTCCCAGAAATCTAACCTTGTAAGTAGTAGAATAAATTTTCTATGACAGTTCAGTGTGAATACATTTGTTTGACACACACACACGACAGTTTTGAATCTGTTGCGTAATTAAAGAACACAACCGATGTTTTTATTTAACTCATATATATTGTTAACAGTGAGAATGATCTTGCATCTGAAGTTTATATATTTAGTTCGATTATTATAATATAAAAAAAAATAGAAAAATCATAATAGAAGAATATACACTTGGAAAAAGCCAGGCGATACTGCAAGGTATCAGATAGATTATATCATGGTTAAGCAAAGATTTAGAAATCAACTCGTTGACTGCAAAACTTACCCTGGAGCAGACATTGATAGCGACCATAATTTGGTGATAATGAAATGTAGATTGGGGTTTAAAAACCTGAAGAAAAGGTGTCAGATGAATCGGTGGAATTTAGAGAAGCTTGAGGAAGAGGAGGTAAAGAAGATTTTTGAGGAGGACATCGCAAGAGGTCTGAGTAAAAAAGATAAGATAGAAAACGTAGAAGAAGAATGGGAGAATGTTAAAAAGGAAATTCTTAAATCAGCAGAAGCAAACTTAGGCGGAATAAAGAGAACTGGTAGAAAACCTTGGGTTTCAGACGATATATTGCAGCTGATGGATGAACGTAGAAAATATAAGAATGCTAGTGATGAAGAAAGTAAAAGGAACTATCGGCAATTAAGAAATGCTATAAACAGGAAGTGCAAACTGGCGAAAGAAGAGTGGATTAAAGAAAAGTGTTCAGAAGTGGAAAGAGAAATGAACATTGGTAAAATAGACGGAGCATACAGGAAAGTTAAGGAAAATTTTGGGGTACATAAATTAAAATCTAATAATGTGTTAAACAAAGATGGTACACCTATATATAATACGAAAGGTAAAGTCGATAGATGGGTGGAATATATTGAAGAGTTATACGGAGGAAATGAATTAGAAAATGGTTTTATAGAGGAAGAAGAGGAAGTTGAGGAGGATGAAATGGGAGAAACAATACTGAGATCTGAATTTAAGAGAGCATTAAAAGATTTAAATGGCAGAAAGGCTCCTGGAATAGACGGAATACCTGTAGAATTACTGCGCAGTGCAGGGGAGGAGGCGATTGATAGATTATACAAACTGGTGTGTAATATTTATGAAAAAGGGGAATTTCCGTCAGACTTCAAAAAAAGTGTTATAGTAATGATACCAAAGAAATCAGGGGCAGATAAATGTGAAGAATACAGAACAATTAGTTTAACTAGTCATGCATCAAAAATCTTAACTAGAATTCTATACAGAAGAATTGAGAGGAGAGTGGAGGAAGTGTTAGGAGAAGACCAATTTGGTTTCAGGAAAAGTATAGGGACAAGGGAAGCAATTTTAGGCCTCAGATTAATAGTAGAAGGAAGATTAAAGAAAAACAAACCGACATACTTGGCGTTTATAGACCTAGAAAAGGCATTCGATAACGTAGACTGGAATAAAATGTTCAGCATTTTAAAAAAATTAGGGTTCAAATACAGAGATAGAAGAACAATTGCTAACATGTACAGGTACCAAACAGCAACAGTAGCAATTGAAGAACATAAGAAAGAAGCCATAATAAGAAAGGGAGTCCGACAAGGATGTTCTCTATCTCCGTTACTTTTTAATCTTTACATGGAACTAGCAGTTAATGATGTTAAAGAACAATTTAGATTCGGAGTAACAGTACAAGGTGAAAAGATAAAGATGCTACGATTTGCTGATGATATAGTAATTCTAGCCGAGAATAAAAAGGATTTAGAAGAAACAATGAACGGCATAGATGAAGTCCTACGCAAGAACTATCGCATGAAAATAAACAAGAACGAAACAAAAGTAATGAAATGTAGTAGAAATAACAAAGATGGACCACTGAATGTGAAAATAGGAGGAGAAAAGATTATGGAGGTAGAAGAATTTTGTTATTTGGGAAGTAGAATTACTAAAGATGGACGAAGCACGAGCGATATAAAATGCCGAATAGCACAAGCTAAACGAGCCTTCAGTAAGAAATATAAGTTGTTTACATCAAAAATTAATTTAAATGTCAGGAAAAGATTTTTGAAAGTGTATGTTTGGAGTGTCGCTTTATATGGAAGTGAAACTTGGACAATCGGAGTATCTGAGAAGAAAAGGTTAGAAGCTTTTGAAATGTGGTGCTATAGGAGAATGTTAAAAATCAGATGGGTGGATAAAGTGACAAATGAGGAGGTATTGCGGCAAATAGATGAAGAAAGAAGCATTTGGAAAAATATAGTTAAAAGAAGAGACAGACTTATAGGCCACATACTAAGGCACCCTGGAATAGTCGCTTTAATTTTGGAAGGACAGGTAGAAGGGAAAAATTGTGTAGGCAGGCCACGTTTGGAATATGTAAAACAAATTGTTAGGGATGTAGGATGTAGAGGGTATACTGAAATGAAACGACTAGCACTAAATAGGGAAGCTTGGAGAGCTGCATCAAACCAGTCAAATGACTGAAGACAAAAACAAAAATTATAATATATAAAATAAACGGATCGATAAATGATAGGGTAGTATTAATTTTTCTATAGTAAACAGTATGAAAATAATAGTCGTGAGAGGATAGCTCTGTCGGATAAAAGGTTCTGGGTTCGATTTCCGACTGTTTGGCATTATCTTACGTTATTATCACAATTCATAACATCAAAAAATGAAAAAAAAAGAATATAAAAAAAATGCGTGACTAGTATGAGACGTTTGTCGGCACGACTGGTAGTGTGCCGACAATCGGCCTTTTATCCGGAGGTCCCGGGTTCGAATCCCGGTCAGGGATGGTATTTTTACGCGCTACAAAAGTATCATTTCATCTCATCCTCGGAAGCAATACCTAAGGATGATCCTGGAGGCCAGAAAAAAAGCGAATACTTTGTTGTCAATACGAGTAAAGTAAATTAATAAAAAAAAGAACCGGTTATAACCGGTTCTTTTAATATTAGTGAATAAATACTCCATTACTATGCGAGGTACCTCTACCACACCCCTCTATACAAACACAACATTCTGTTCTCAAGGTTAGAAGACGCACTGTTGCCGTCCCGTACACGCATTGTGTAAGCACAATCTTTTAAACAAATAACGAATTTTTAATACTGTATAAAATATTATGAGAGGTGAAACAGTATTGGAAATAATTTTAGAGGGCGCGATTGTTTTCATAATTTATTTTGCTGTGACTGTACAAGAGATCGGTTGTTTATTTGAACGGTCGCGTTGCTGAGATAGGACAGAGAAATTACGTGTGTGAAAACAACGAATTTAACTTAATCCAGCAGTGGTCTCGGGTTGAAAGAAAAAAAGATGGCGCGGCGTACGCTGTTCTATTTAGGTCTTCCTGCTAACGGCTACTCTGTTTAATTAATATTATGTCTTATACTTTTTTAATTTAGATTCATGATTCTCATTATTGATTGAGGTAAGTCTTTTTTACATTAATATTATTTTAATATAACTGTTTCTAGTCATAATTCGTGTTATTATTTTTGTTTGAGTGATTTAACCGTACTTACCAAGTAATGAAAACAATTTTTTGGTTAGAATACGATTTTCACCCGCTTATTTTTACAAAATAAATTATTATTCTTCTATTTTTTTATATCATATACAAACGTTTGTAATATTATTTACTATTTCTATTGTTAGCCAAATTGAATCGTGAAAGTAAACGAACAAAAATGAAACAAGTTACATGCTTGGTATATTTTAGGTTTTATTTATTTATTTTATTTACAATAAACTTACATGGTAAAGTTAAAACTTACATGGTCATCCGTCAGATATATCGACAGATATACTAAAGAGTTATTATTACATTATAATGTAATAACCAATTTTATGTAACAACTAAAGATATTATTAGTTTTATAATACTTATAATAGTAGTACAATTATAAAAATTAATTTTACAAAATTGGACTATATATTTAAAAACTAATGAACAAATTATTTCTTTAATATTTGTAATGTATTAGATTTAGTAACTAAAATTATATTCAAGAAACAAAACTATACTTAATTACAACAACGAATTACACAATTAATATCTTGTTGCAACAATTACATAAAGAAAATAAATAACTAAGCTTTAACCATTCAACAATACATTATTTATTGATTTACAATAATTATCAACATTAAAATAATAACTATAATTGTCTGGACTGCCAGTATAAATCCAACATGAATCCTGTTAGTACCTATTACGTTATAATTAATGCCCACTCAATGAGAAGTTTTTTTAAATCCTTTTTTTTCATTTTTACAGTATTGATGTGATTCGGTAAAGAATTAAGTAATGCAGGAACAATGTACTTCTTTAATCGTTTACCGTAGGTATTATTATATCTATCTGTGATAAAGCTCATTGCTCTCAAATTGTATCCACTTTCTACATTTACCGTGTATTCACTGTTGTAAAAGTTGTTAAAAATAATTAATAATTTAAATAGACCTCTAACTGACAGAAACCTTGTAAGATTATTTAAATTAGTGTCATAATTGTTATCAGAATCATAAAGAGCAATCAATTATTCGGTTTAATTCTGGCTCTATTTATTATGTTAAATTTTATTCATGATGATATTTCTAAGGAAATTACTTTTTAATTTATTAATGAATTTTAAGTTCATGGCAATTTTCTGCCACTCTTAGAATGGCTTAGATACTAGTGGTAATTCATTAAATGAGTGTTCGGGGGGTGGTGTAATTGAAAATCATTCAATTGAGGATGATTTATTGTTTTTGAAAATTGTAATTCGTTTAAATGCTATAGCTTCTCATATAATAAATATGAATATTATAATTCTGATTATTGAAATTAATGATCCTATGGATGAAATTATGTTTCATGTCATGTAGTTATCTGGATAAGCAGAGTATCGTCGTGGCATTCCTGCTAAACCTAAAAAGTGTTGTGGGAAGAATGTTACGTTTACTCCTAAAAATATGGTTGAAAATTCAATTTTTAATCATTTTTTATTTATTCTTATACCTGTTATTAGTGGGAATCAGTGGATGATTCTTGCTATAATGGCGAATACTGCTCCTATTGATAGTAGGTAATGAAAGTGGGCTACAACATAGTATGTATCGTGTAAAATTACGTCAATTGAAGAGTTAGCTAGAATTACTCCTGTTAATCCTCCAATAGTGAATAGAAATACAAATCCTATAGATCAAATCATTTGGGGTGATTTTTTTTGTTATTCCTTGTATTGTGGCCATTCATCTGAAGATTTTAATTCCTGTTGGTACTGCAATAATTATGGTTGCAGAGGTGAAGTATGCTTGTGTGTCAATATCTATACCTACAGTAAATATGTGGTGTGCTCATACAATAAATCCTAAAATACCAATTGCTAATATCGCATAAATTATTCCTAGATGGCCGAATGTTATTATTTTTCCTCTTTTGTTAGTAATAATGTGGGAGATTAATCCGAATCCTGGAAGGATTAAAATATATACTTCTGGATGTCCAAAGAATCAGAATAAGTGTTTCGGTCTGTTAGTAGTATTGTGATTGCTCCAGCTAGTACTGGTAATGATACTAGTAGTAGAACTGCTGTAATTAGGACTGATCAACAGAAAAGGGGTATTTTTTCTATAGTTATTCCTTTTGGTCGTATATTTATTGTTGTTGAAATAAAATTAATCGCTCCTATAATTGATCTTAATCCTGCGATGTGAAGAGAAAAAATAGTTAAGTCTACTGAAGGTCCTGAATGTGCGATTTGGGCTGAGAGAGGAGGGTAAACAGTTCATCCTGTTCCTGATCCTGAGCCCACAATTGATCTTGCAATTAAAAGTGTAATTGATGGTGGTAATAATCAAAATCATCTTATGTTATTTATTCGTGGAAATGCCATGTCTGGTGCACCAATTATTATAGAGACTAGTCAGTTTCCAAATCCTCCAATTATGATTGGTATTACCATAAAGAAAATTATAATGAATGCGTGTGATGTTACGATGGTATTATAAATTTGATCATTTTTAATTATTGATCCTGGTTGTATTAATTCTAATCGAATAATTATTCTTCTTATTGTTCCAAGTAATCTAGCTCAGAGCCCAAAAATAAAGTAGAGAGTTCCGATATCTTTGTGATTTGTTGAAAATATTCATTTATTCATTGAGAATGGGATGGCTGATTTAGGTGATAGATTGTAAATTTATTTAAGGTTTTAAACCTCTCATTATTTGTCTTTTATTCAATTATGATTCTATATTGCAAATATAGAGGTGCGTTACTTGCTAAGGCTTATTTATAATAATAATTTTAACTTTGAAGGTTAATAGTTTTTTTTAACTTAAATCCTTCTTTTTAGTTTAATTTAAAAATTATTATTATTGGAATTCCTATTAAATTTAATATAATTGGTATAATTGATTCTTTTTTTATTATTTTTTTTATTTTTTATTTATTTGATTTGGTTATTGTAGGGATTATTATATTTAAGTATATGAATGTTGACATAATTTATGAAATTAATATAATTAGTGGAATTATTGGTGCTATACAAATTGTTGATTTTATAATTATTCATTTTATTAAAAATCCTGTAGTTGGAGGTATACCTCTTATTGATAATGATGAAATTATTAGGGATGTTTTTGTTAAGTTTGTTTGAGTATTAATTTGGTTTATAAAATTGATGTTATTTTTCTTGAATGTGTTTATCATGGTTAAGTTGATTGTGGTATACATAATTAATAGAAGAGTAAATTGTTGTTTTGAAATTATTAATGAAAAGATTATTACTGGTGAATTTGAAATTGATGAATATGCTATTAATTTTTTTAGTGATGTTTGTTTTCTTCCTGAGATTGGTGCTATGATTATCGATATAATTATTGATGTTATTATTAATTTAATTCTGGTTATTTGGGTTGCAATAATTGTAGGAATGATTTTTTGTATAGTTATCATTATTATGCATATCTCTCATCTTATTATTTGTATGATTCTTGGTACTCATAGGTGGAATGGGATTATACCTATTTTTATTAAAATTCTCATTATTATTAAAATTCTTTCATTAATGGGGCAGTTAATGATAGCATTAATAATTATTGAGGTTATTATAATTGATGATGATATTCTTTGAATAATTAAATATTTTATAGATTGTTCATTTATTTTATTTATTTTTTTTTAAAAGGGGTAGAAAAGAAATTAAATTGATTTCTATAGATATTCATGAGAATATTATTCTGTTTGAGGATATTGTTATAATAATTCTTACGGTTATTGTTGTGATAAATAATATTTTTGATAAATTTATTTTAATTAAAAAGAGAATTTATTCATCGATGGGGTATGAACCCATAAGCTTAATTTAGCTTATCTTTTTGTAAAAGGATGTGTGATGCATTAAGAATTTTGATTTCTTTAGTTTCAGTTTAATTCTGGACCCTATTTTGTATTAAATTTATTTTATTTATGAGATAGTCTGCAGATGATCCCCATGCTGTCAAGCCGTATCGAATAACAGATTCAAACAAGGATGAATAGAGTAAGCGTTTACAGTGAATTGGTAATAGAGGTGAGATGTGGTGGAATTTCATAGCAACCGCTCTTAAATTTTTACATATATGTTTTATATGGTGATCCCATCTAAAAAAAAGAGTCAAAATGTACACCCAAATATTTGTATTTGTCAGCATTCTGGAGATGTTCACAATTACAATTTATGTGGTAATTTTTTATACAGTCACATGTATGACAAATAATTTTTATCGGTCTTTGGGATTGAAGATAAGGAGATCTTGCATGTAAAACAGCAGTTTTTTTAGCGTTAATAATTAGGCCTTTGTCATGAAGCCACTTTAATAGATTATTAAAAACTCTGCTTCTTCCAATCGCTTATGTCCAAATGCTAAAACACTATCATCAGCGTATTGCAACAGACATGAATTAGAGATCGCGCTAGACATATCATTAACGTACAGATTAAAAAGTGTTGGGCCCAAGATAGACCCTTGAGGCACGCCACTATCCGTTTCGTATCTATCACTATATTTATCTTTAATTTTAACAATAAGTTTTCTGTTACATAAATAGTTTTGTAGCATATTATTAAAAGGGCCATTAAACCCTAGCTTATTTAGGGCATCTAGAAGTTTATGATGGTCTAACGTATCAAAAGCTTTACGAAAATCTAAAAAAAGTAAGATTACACGGTTACATTTATTTAAGTTAATATTGACAAAATCAGATAAATCATTTATAGCATCGTTAGTCCCAATCCCCTTTCTGAAACCGTATTGAGTTTCATTGATTAATTTGTTATCATCAAGGTATTTAGTAACATGCATAGAGACATACCGTTCAAAAACTTTTTCGATACATGACAGTATAGAAATTGGCCGATAATTATTTAAATCTTTAAAAGAACCAGCTTTATAGATAGCTCTAACAATAGATATCTTCAGTAGATCAGGAACCCTCCTTGATTTAATTATATTGTTTACTATAATTGAAATTAAAGGGCTGACTTTATTAACCACATATTTCAAATCTTTGATCCGTATGCCATCTACACCTGGCGATTTTTTATCATTCATAGATGAAATTATATTTTCTATTTGTTTAGGATAACTTAAAGGTAAATGAAAAGACACAAGCTGCATGCAATTGCCACCCGTGAATTTCAAGAACTTATGTATACAATTATGTTTAATATCATCTACTGAAGTTACAAAGTGTTTACCTATAATGTCTGCAGCGACCTTACCCGCGTTATTAGATGTACCGCTTACATATTTAATTATAGTATCGTCTAAGTTACGCTTAGAGTGTAACCCCATCAAAGAGTTAAGTAGTTTCCAGTTACCCTTAATATCATTCTTTTGAAAATTTTTAAATTTATCATTAAAATACTTCTCCTTCGCTTTTTGTATTTCAATATTAATTTTATTTCTATATAATATGTAATCTTTTCGAATTTCCAGGTTAGCTGGTGCTTTTTTCCATTTTTTGAACAGTTTGTCTCTATTTTATTTAGAATGTCATCCACGGTTTTTTTCTATTTTGAATTTTAATCCTGTCAGTATTTCTGCGAACTAAAGAACTGTTATACACAGAATTAATTATATCAACGAATTTCTCATATGCAGATGGATTATTATCCATCTTATTACCTAAGGTGTCATAATTTATGCTATCTAACTTATATCTAATTAAGGCATTATCTAAGTAAAATGAACCAAGACTGTCATCCATCGATCGTCGGGATGAATTCTTGTACAACAGATCTGCTATTGTCACATAGTGATCAGAAATTTTAGTTTCAATTACTCCAGAAAAAACGTAATCAGGAAAGCCTCTAATAAAAATGTGATCTATACAAGATCTAACAATTACCCCATCTCTTATTTCCTCCCTCGTTATATCAGATATGCAACACATGAATCCCGTTGTATGTAATAAGGTTTGATAGTAACTAACTACAGTATTTTCCTTAGTAAGATCAATGTTCATATCTCCGATTAAGACCGCATTATTATTATTACAATTATGAAGAATATTTTCAAGATCATGTAAAAATTCATGAACATTTAAATCTGGCGGTCTGTAAAAGCATATTATCGTAAAATCATCGGTCTTAACGCCCAATTTCACTGAAACCTGAATGCATATTAGTTCACAACTTGAGAGTCAAATCCAACATTATTCTTTCAGCACTGGGTGTGCTACGACAAAGAATTAAAATACCACCACCGGACCTAATATTCCGGACACAGTGATAGGAGTCATAGCCATTAATCTGATAAAAATTAATTAAACTTATTTCATTATCCGTAATGTTTATCATTATCCATCGTTTCCTGAAGAAAGAGGACATTAATTAGTTGAATTTTTTCTTATGATTGTGATAAATTATAACCGTCTGTGGCATAGATGGCACTAATAAGAACTTCTATCTCTCTCTGATAGTAATGGTGCTGGGTATATATAACCTTACCTGTTGTGAAAGAAATGAAAATATCATTTGTACTACTGAACACCATTTACATTTCAGTAAGTTAGTACATTGTTAGGCAAAAACGTGTACTATTTAGCTAAATGAAGTGTGTAACGGAAAACGACTTCATTCCTCACTCTCATTAGCAATTCGGTAGACGTAAATTAATAACAAAGCCTTTTCGGACATGTGTTTGTATTAACTTTTTCCCCTATATTAAGCTCTAGAATCAGTTTCCAAATTATGTACTTTTCCTCCTGAATTATTCTGTATATATATATATATATATATATATATATAGAGAGAGAGAGAGAGAGAGAGAGAGAGAGAGAAAGATTACATTTTATAAAATTATTATTTTTTTAATATTTTCCATAATTTATTATAAGATATTTTCTCAATTAAAAGTTGTAATAATATTAACATTACAAATTCGATGCGGTGATGAACGTTTAAAAAAATTTAGATGGGATTACTTTCCCTTCAAAGTGAAAAATAATTTTTGTTACTTTATGAAATAATTTTATTCATAGAATCAGTGGATAGTACATAAAAAATATAATAAAAATTAGAATTAAGTTTGATTTGGTATATTTATATCTTTAATTGTTTTCTTATAATATTTAAGAGAATTATATAATAAGGAATAAATATGCCGGAGGTTGGACATTTTTCAGTCTTCTTGAGAAGTTAGGTCTTATAAATAAATTATTCCTACAATACTTCTTCTTCGGTAACAAATTAAATGATTTCTCTTTTTCTATCAACACCAACACACACCCGCGCACGCGCGCGCAACACTCCCCCTCACTCGATTTTTCTCACTCATTCACACACACACTGTTTCACTTCCCCTCACTCACTCACACGTGCGCGCGCGGTTAGACAATTCTCGCGCCCTCTGAGGAACTTCTTCGCTACTAACTCGTGCCTTTCACGCTGCTTGTTATTTTTATTATTATAAACTTAAATATAATCCGAGTTAATTAAACGTTTTGAGTAACTGTTTTATTCTTAAACGCAATTTTATTTTATAAATAAGTTTATAAAATTCTATCATATTAAAAACTAAGACTGTTGTGAGACTAGTAAGTGCGTAATAATCTGTAAAAATAGGCACATTGACAAGATGTCTACATCTTGTTAATTTTTTCTTTAAACCATAAGACTTCGCAACTGTTAATATACGTTTGGATTTATACTTTTTATGACTAACTGTTATTTATAAAGTAACATCGATCATATAGTTGTTAGTACGTCGGCTTCTAAATCTGCCGGTCTCGGGTTTGATTCTGGGTAATAATTTGGCTTTTTTAAATATCTCATTAATTTCATTTCATCTCATCTCCGGTCGGTAAAATAAGTGTGCAGGTTATTACGAGGTCGTATGGAAATAAAACTAGAAAAATCTGATCTGTTACGTAATATTAAAATTTTTGAATAAATTATTTTAAAAAAACGGATAAACTTTATTCGAATAGTTTTAATATACGTATTAAAATTGAAGGAAATTTGTTATTTTAAATAAAATGTAATAAATATAAAATAACTGCGCTATTATAAATTTCCTAGATGTAACCGGGTATCGAATCTGGAACTTTTAGTCTAGCAGGTAAAGTAGCTACCTCTCTAATAGCATGGAAATCATGTTACATCTAAAAAAGATTAATGCAATTTTTTTTTTTTTTTTAATTTCTTATTTGATATTTAAAAAATATAGTAACACTTAATAATAAAATTATATGTGCGCGCGCGTGTGGGTCGTATTTGCTATATATTGAACTTGATTACGTATATAACAAGTAAAAATCTCGTTATAACCCCTTTGTATACGGTAGGCTGTTACCTAGGAACGCAAGGAAACTAGTTGAAAAGTGCATCGATGTCAACGGTGGAATTTTCAAACATATATTTTAAATTTAAAAAAAATATAAACCACAGTGAGTATTTTTGTTTTAAAGTAAATTAAAACTATTATTTTAATTTTTCAAATGTTAAACATATTTTACTAAATAAAAAAAGAAAACGGTTGTTTTTACTTTTATAAATCCTTACAGTTTTTTTTCCATAGAGTATATTACAACGATTTTTTTCAGAATTAAACTCTCTACAAGTTTGTTTAACAAAGTTATTCTACTTCAAACCTAAAAAAACGTGATTTTCGTTACTGAACTTTTCTGTTCTACGCTGGATATCGTGAAAATAAGGGATGATAGTTCTGCGTTTTTTATTATTCTATTTTTCAGATCAAAAAACAATTAAAGAAAATGTTTACCCCTTATATAACGCCTTAAAATTTCAGTGTGACTTATTTCACCGGGGAACTGAATCCGAGCGAAATCTATGCTAGCCGTAACTTTACAAAGAAGCGTTTTCGGACATATGTTAGTAAGTGAACTTTTTCCTTTATCTCAAAATCTAGAAACGGTTACCAAATTATTTCCCTTTCCTCCTAAATCACCCTGTATTTACGATAAATAAAATATAACTGATAGTTACCGTTTATTTAACGTTCCATTTCGGACAAACCTCAAATCAGGTGACTTTATTATTAATATAAAAGTACACATTGAAACAATCGCACGCGCGCGCGCATAGAAATTTGATATCAAATTTTTTTTTTTTTTTTTGTCTTCAGTCATTTGACTGGTTTGATGCAGCTCTCCAAGATTCCCTATCTAGTGCTAGTCGTTTCATTTCAGTATACCCTCTACATCCTACATCCCCAACAATTTGTTTTACATACTCCAAACGTGGCCTGCCTACACAATTTTTTCCTTCTACCTGTCCTTCCAATATTAAAGCGACTATTCCAGGATGCCTTAATATGTGGCCTATAAGTCTGTCTCTTCTTTTAACTATATTTTTCCAAATGCTTCTTTCTTCATCTATTTGCCGCAATACCTCTTCATTTGTCACTTTATCCACCCATCTGATTTTTAACATTCTCCTATAGCACCGCATTTCAAAAGCTTCTAATCTTTTCTTCTCAGATACTCCGATCGTCCAAGTTTCACATCCATATAAAGCGACACTCCAAACATACACTTTCAAAAATCTTTTCCTGAGATTTAAATTAATTTTTGATGTAAACAACTTATATTTCTTACTGAAGGCTCGTTTAGCTTGTGCTATTCGGCATGTTATATCGCTCCTGCTTCGTCCATCTTTAGTAATTTTACTTCCCAAATAACAAAATTCTTCTACCTCCATAATCTTTTCTCCTCCTATTTTCACATTCAGCGGTCCATCTTTGTTATTTCTACTACATTTCATTACTTTTGTTTTGTTCTTGTTTAATTTCACGCGATAGTTCTTGCGTAGGACTTCATCTATGCCGTTCATTGTTTCTTCTAAATCCTTTTTACTCTCGGCTAGAATTACTATATCATCAGCAAATCGTAGCATCTTTATCTTTTCACCCCTTGTACTGTTACTCCGAATCTAAATTGTTCTTTAACATCATTAACTGCTAGTTCCATGTAAAGATTAAAAAGTAACGGAGATAGGGAACATCCTTGTCGGACTCCCTTTCTTATTAGGGCTTCTTTATTATGTTCTTCAATTGTTATTGTTGCTGTTTGGTTCCTGTACATGTTAGCAATTGTTCTTCTATCTCTGTATTTGAACCCTAATTTTTTTAAAATGCTGAACATTTTATTCCAGTCTGAGTTATCGAAAGCCTTTTCTAGGTCTATAAACGCCAAGTATGTCGGTTTGTTTTTCTTTAATCTTCCTTCTACTATTAATCTGAGGCCTAAAATTGCTTCCCTTGTCCCTATACTTTTCCTGAAACCAAATCGGTCTTCTCCTAACACTTCTTCCACTCTCCTCTCAATTCTTCTGTATAAAATTCTAGTTAAGATTTTTGATGCATGACTAGTTAAACTAATTGTTCTGTATTCTTCACATTTATCTGCCCCTGCTTTCTTTGGTATCATAACTATAACACTTTTTTTGAAGTCTGACGGGAATTCCCCATTTTCATAAATATTACACACCAGTTTGTATAATCTATCAATCGCTTCCTCACCTGCACTGCGCAGTAATTCTACAGGTATTCCGTCTATTCCAGGAGCCTTTCTGCCATTTAAATCTTTTAATGCTCTCTTAAATTCAGTTCTCAGTATTGTTTCTCCCATTTCATCCTCCTCATATCAAATATCGGTAAATATTTAAAATTAAATAAATAAAACGAATGAAGATTGTAACAACGGAAAAAGATGCGAAAAGTCAAGATCCGGCGAAAATCGCATATGGACAGATTACGATACTTTTTCCTTCTAGAGCTACAGCTCTATTATAGCGTTATTTAGACGGGAAAGTAAAAGAATCGCTCAAGATTTTCCTGGATAGATCAAGGGAAATCATGATAAATACATAACCGTGATAAATTCATGACAATGAGTGTCACAAAATATTTAATTAAATAAAAAAAAAAAAAAATTAAAATCAGTTAAAAATTGTATTAATACTAAAAAAAAAACACAACCTCAGGCGATTTAGTACAATCAGCATCGAATTGTATTTACTATATATAACCTATCGGCAAAATGTTCCGTTGAATCGCTTAAAACTTTACTTTTATATTTACTGTAGAGATATCCTTCGTAAGTTAGATCCACGTGTGGATGTCTGTTGCGTATGGAAAAATTATGCAAACCATAGAGTGTTTATATAAGAACTGTTTGATTTCAAGTACGATTTAAACGGCATTATATTTAAGTTAGTATAACTTACTTACTGTACATTAGTGTCTACTCTTAACGGGTAGATTCTGCAGTTTTTCTTGGTGTACTTCGATATATGTACCATTCGTTGCTCTGCAAATATCCAGACTGTAATCCGGCTCTTCTCACGTACTAGTCAGGATGTCGAGTGTAATGTATACTACCGTCGCATTGCAACAACCCTCTTCTGTAGATGGTTGATGTCGCGGATTTTCTCCGAATAATGATTTTTACATGCCCTCCCAAAAATAAATCTAATGGGGGGGGATTTAGGTTCCTTGGTGGCCGTGCGATCAGCCCTCCTCTTCCAATTCCGCTTGTTTTGAAACCGATGTATAATGCAGCACGGACACGGTTGCTGTAATACGGCGGAACGCCATCTAGCCGATAGAAAATTAATCCGTTTTACTTCCTTGTACGAAGTAAAGGAAGTAAAAAGTATTTGAGCTAAATTTCAAATTTTAGTGGTTAATGGGTTCACATAAATTCGGTATTAAAGCAGGTAATGAAAAAAAAAAATTACAAAATGTAAAATTATAAATAAATATTCATTTTTATTATTTTAGCTGAGAATAAAGATATCAAAGATTAAATTCCACGGAAAACTAAATGAACTGTTCCGGCATTTGCCCTCTTGTATCAAGGTAAACCGTGGCAAAACCTTGATAAGAACAGCCTTCTTCTTCTTCTTCTTCTTCTTTTTCCTGTTTAGCCTCCGGTAACTACCGTTTAGATAATTCTTCAGAGGATGAATGAGGATGATATGTATGAGTGTAAATGAAGTGTTAGTCTTGTACATTCTCAGTTCGACCGTTCCTGAGATGTGTGGTTAATTGAAACCCAACCACCAAAGAACACCGGCGGTATCCACGATCTAGTATTCAAATCCATGTAAAAATATCTGGCTTTACTAGGACTTGAACGCTGTAACTGATAAGAACAGCCTAACAATGTTTATGTCTACGATACATTATCAGATTTACAGGCTTATAACATAGTAGAAACGACTTATACATTACGATAATATTACAATTTTAATTATAATAAATCTTTATGATTTATAAATTTCTTCCACATCTGATGATATCAATCCTTTTTCCCTGCAAAAATAAATAAAAATTATATAATAATAACAACAATCTACAATCTCTTATCGATAAAATATATCGAAAGGTTTTTACCTGTTACATCCTTCTTTAGGAGAATATAAAAAGAGTGGAGTGAAAAAAACACATTATGTATCACGGTGGTTCATTACAAGTAATGAGTATATTACTTCAATTCTAACGATCGATTATGAATACATTTTTGATAAAATATTAAAAAAGTCTTATATAATATAAGGAAAATTACAATGAATGTAATCGATATGTGGATTAACAGAATAAAAGTTCTTTGAACAATGAACTCAAACATAGAAATTTACAATTATGTAATCTATTCTGATCGGTTCCAGATAAAAATCTAAACAGTATTTTGATCCTGTGTACTGATATTTATCATATATATATTATTATTATTATTATTATGCTTCTACGGCCAACATGGGACCACTTAAGTCAATTTTAGTTGGATCTTTTCTGAGAAAAGCGTGTTTTATTTTACTCTTTCGAGCTGCCCAGTATTTCTTCATCCGTTCAGATCTTGCTTTCTTTTCTTCATCCGTAAACACCCTCTTCGTTGTATTTTGTCTTTTGTTTAAATCTAATGCTTTTATCTTTTAGCTTTGTAATTTTTCCAGTTTTATTCTGTAGGTCGGTCAGGGAAATTCCCAATTCTTTCATATCTTCTCTAATTTCTTTGATCCATCCTACTTCTAGCTTTTGGAACCAGAGCTTTTCAATGATATTTCTTGACAGTCTTGTTTGCGGTGTCCTTATGAGATGACTGAAGAAAGAGATTCTTTTTTTCCGAATAGTATCAGTAACAGGCTCTATTTCTCGATACACCACCTCATTTGGCACAACCCACCATCGGCCTTCTTTTTGGTGTTTTTTATTGATACACGTTCTGACAATTCTCCTCTCTATTTTCAGAATTTTTTCAATTCGGTTTTTCTGAGTGATTTTGAAAAGAGTCTCGCTTCCGTAGGTGACTTCTGGCTGTACTACAGTTTTATAATGTTTAAGTTTTGTTTTAGCAGAAAGGCATTTTTTGTTATATGTTGACCGAGTTAATTTTTGGGATTTAATCATTTTATTTGTCCTGTTTTGCCATGTCACTTTTTCATTTAAATTATAAGTTATTATTTCCCCTAGATATTTAAATTGTTTTACTATTTTAATTTTCTGATCGTTTACTGTTATGTGCTCTATTACCAGAGGATCTATGGCCATTAGATCATATATATATATGTATTTCTGGGTTTTGCAACAAAAAAAAAAACATCAATTATTTTCCAGTTATAAATAAATCAAAAAATTATTGTGATTTAATGAGCAAATATCGTTTACTATGCTTAATTTACAAAATGTATGAACAGAATATTGCCTTTCATACGAGTGACGTAAACAAACAAATCGTTTTGAACTCTAGATGAGGGAGATTAAAATTTAATGAATCAATTTTTATTTTTTAACTAATTTTTCTTCTGCTACCTCTTTAGGCTACCTAATGATGGCATAGAGACCTGCAGTCTGGTCTTTGGAACTGTTGCTAATTGTAATCTTAGTTAGCAGTCAATTTACTGTTAAAGCTAAATATTTAAAACTTATATTTAGGTATAAAATAGATAATAGCGTAGATAGGGCTATTAGTCCCTTAGTCAAATGTATGTAGATTACTCTCGCATCGATTTAAAATACCAAATTTGGCCTTATAATTGGTAAAATAAAATAAAGTTAAACGAAGTCAGGGATGGACTCCCCTTTTATGACTAGACTAATTTACTGTAACAACTCATCTTTTAGCTGCGCGATTACAATTGCGGTCGATGTCTATACACCGTTATGGTCACAAGCAAGAATTTAGCCATCGAAAGTATCTACCTTCACAAAAAATAGACTTGTTGGCTGTAGTTGAATGAATTGACAGATTCCTTGTACATTCAATCCACCAGTATGGCTTACACCATAGGGCTCACCGTTAATGACAGATCATTTTTTTCCTCTTGGCTTTGAAGTTTCAAGATGTTACTTTAGCATCCAAGAAAGTTTATTTAAATGAGTTAATTAAATCTTGTATTCTGATGAGTAAATAATAATAATAATATATTATATACTTTATATACATCGCATCTCTTTTCCGTTAGATTCCAAAATGTGTTTTATAATTATGATACCAAAGAAAGCAGGAGCAGATAAACGTGAAGAATACAGTAAAATTAGCTTAACTAGTCATGCATCAAAAATCTTAACTACAATTCCGTGCATAACAATTGAAAGGACAGTGGAAGAAGTGTTAGGAGAAGACCAGTTTGGTTTCAGGAAAAGTATAGGGACAAGGGAAGCAATTTTAGGGCTGAGATTAACAGTAGAAGGAAGATTAAAGAAAAACAAACCTGCATATGTGGCATTTATAGACTTGGAAAAGGCATTTGATAACGTAGACTGGAATAAAATGTTCAGCATTTTAAAAAATTTAGGTTTTAATTACAGAGATAGAAGAACAATTGCTAACATTTATAGGAACCAAACAGCAACAGTAATAATTGAAGAACATAAGAAAGAAGCCGTAATAAAAAAGGGAGTTCGACAAGGATGTTCCCTATTCCTGTTACTTTTTAATATTTACATAGAACTAGCAGTTAATGATGTTAAAGAACAATTTAGATCCGGAGTAACAGTACAAGGTGAAAAGATAAAGATGCTACGATTTTTTGATGATATGGTAATTAAGGCTGAGATTAAAAAAGATTTAGAAGAAACAATGAACGATTTGGAAGAAGTTTTACGCAAGAACTAGCGCATGAACATAACAAGAGCAAAACAAAAGTAATTAAATGTAGTAGAAATAACAAAGATGGACCACTGAATATAAAAATAGGAAGAGTAAAGATTATGGACGTAGAAGAATTTTGTTATCTGGGAAGTAGAATTACTAAAGTTGGGCAAAGCAGGAGCAATATAAAATGCTGAATAGCACAAGCTAAACGAGCCTTTATTCAGAAATATAATTTGTTTACATCAAAAATTAATTTAAATGTCAGGAAAAGATTTTTGAAAGTATATGTTTGGAGCATAGCTTTATATGGAAGTGAAACTTGGACAATCGGAGTATCTGAGAAGAAAAGGTTAGAAGCTTTTGAAATGTTGTGCTATAGGAGAATGTTAAAAATCAGATGGGTGGATAAAGTGACAAATGAAGAGGTTTTGCGACAAATTGATGAAGAAAGAAGCATTTGGAAAAATTTAATTAAAAGAAGAGACATATATATATAATTTTTTATGACCACATAATAAGAACATTTTGGTCAGCCATTATCAAAGTCTCTTTGATGGGACTGTTTGAGCTTTGCGTTCCTGCCAGTACTTTTTAATAAGTTCTGTTCTTTGTGCCCTTTCTAGTGTTAAAAATGTTCGTGTTGTATGTTTTTCTGGCGAGTGTGAAGCAGGCGTCTTTGTTTTTGATTTTCTTGTTTAATTTTATCTTAATGTGGTGTCTTCTGGTGTAAGACAGTTTCCTTAAGAACCTCTCTTATTTCCTTCTTCCTCCAATTCACCTGCATCCTGTTATGGTGTTTTTCTAGTAGAGATTGTACTATACTAGCTGTCTCAGAAGACTTGAATCTTCTGATTCAAGAAGATTACTACAGTTAAATTTTGGAGTAATAAATTGTAAAGTAATGATACATAAAAAAATTAGCAAAATTTCTCATTTGTTAAAAATAAATATTTTAATAGTCTTATGATTCTGGCCATTTAAAAATATTCTGCTGTTGCTTGGTGTAAGGTATTTCTATGCAATTTATTCAACTTCCACAATAAAAATATATAAATGACATTTAGTATTTATCGTTTTCCATAATTTATTTTAGTGTTCTATTATAATGTTAGTTAATAATAATATACTGAATGTTCAAAAATTTGAACGTATTGAGAATTCAAATTATCTATGTCCTGATTTGTTTGATTTATTAACTGTACATAATTTTTTGTTTTTAATTAAACATTAATGTCTTTTTTCTTTTTCGAAAATATTATGTATTATTTTTAAATTTATCTATTAGGTTAAATCGATTACATTTATTATCAAATTATTGAATTTGTAACAAAATTATTGAAAATAATGAACGGTATAATAAAAAATAATGTTAATTCCTGAATTTAAAAATTATAAAATTCGTTTACAAACATAAAAAATACCTAATTATTAGTCAGAAGTGATCCATTAGTGAAAAAAAACCTTTTGGCATGCCGAAAGGTGGAGGTAGATTTCACCGGTGCTAAGTAAGGGATAAAAAAGATTTCTACCTTAAAGTTAAGAAAAACTTTAAATTTACTTGTACTAGTTTTCCGTGTTCCAAAAAGGGGTAAGTCTGTAATCTTACTCTCTACTCAGCATCATGAGAGGCAAGTGAAGGGTGAAGGACGTGAATACAAATCTGAAATAATACTTTGTTGCAACAAAACTAAAGGTGCCGTAGATAATGGAGATAAAATGACAAGAGAATACAGCCGTGTTAGAGGAACCAGGGGGTGGCCACTAAGACTTTTAATGGAGATGGTAGATATTTCAGCACTGAATGCATAAATTCTGTACACACAAACATTTCCTGAGTGGCAGGAAAATAATCGGAGCCGATGGAAACTTTTCATGACTGAGCTGGCATTTGTTCTTGGCAAAGGCAACATGGAGGAAAGAGCTAGAAATATCAACAGTCTTAATAAGGAAGTAAAAGATGCACTGAAAGCATGCGGTACTGAAATTCAGACAGCAGTAATCCAACCTGAAAGTTCCAAGTTACCATCACAGTGCTGTCAAGATTGCAAGAGAAATGAAGATAGTAAAACACAATTCTATTGTGTAATGTGCAAGAAACTTGTTTGTAATATATACAAAGAAGAAACTGTTATTGTGAAGCGCATGTTATGCAAAAATGTACCTGATAGAACAGTTCAAAAATGTTATTTTGAGGCAAAGCACTAGTTTACTGCAATGACAGCCAAAACGTATACATTTTTAATTTTACAGGTGTCCATTATTGAATTTCTCTTGTGAATGATATAAAATTTATTGTACTTTGCTTCTACATTCAGTTTTTAATACTTTTAATTATTTGAAAAACTGTATTTCAAAACTAAATAAAGCTATTCGTTGAAAATAACAGAATCTAAAAACAAATATTACACTAAATCACAAAGTAGTACTGGGGTAGTCAAAATACTCTGTTTGGTAAAATAAAGGTGTCGAAAAGCTTGGCAATGGGAGGGTTAATTTAGACCGGGTCTAAGCCACGCCATCAGACAGGTGAAAATAAATTACGGTATGTCATATCAAAAAATCTTCTATTTGAAAAGTTATATTTTACAAACCAGAAATAAATACTAGTTAATTTGAGATATGTGCATATTTTTTGTTTCAATTTATTTGAAGTTTGAAGAGATTCTATAGGAATTTTGAAAACTACAAATTCATAATTATTATATAAACATTTAGAGTCGTACATAGCTGGACGATTTCAATTAAGATAAAGATGAAAAAGAACTCTAAATCTAACAAGAATTTCCATTAAAACTAATGGCAATCTTGGACATCTCTTCGTAATGCCAGGCAGAAAAAATGACTGTACTGTTTTTACTGTACAACTATTTTACATAAAACATGAAGAGACTACTTACTTATTTTTAACGGATCACCAAGATCAAGAAGGGTTTCAAAGAAAGCTTTCTCTTTTGCAATACTATTAAAAAATTTTACTGAAAAATAAAACATTTATTTTCTACAAAATGTAAGTAATATTGTACTTACTTATGATCGTAGAACGGTGCACTTGTCTCGTACGAGAACATATAAAATATTAAATAATTTAACTGTAATCTGGTGAAAATTTCATTCTCATCGTTTCAAATTCCTCTGTAAAGTTAATGAACAACAAAAGCTGAAATCATGGCAAACATAACTGTAAATAAAAAAAAAATAAAAATATATATTAAACCCCTTAGCATAAGAGCGACAAAAGTTAATCATTTTATATCAGAATAAATGATATCTTAATATTGTGAAATTTAATAATAGATATCGATCACCTTAATTCATTCTTTCTGACTTCGTCAGGAAGATTATTTATTTATTTATTATTTTATTTTGTGATGATTATTTAAACGTTACAAAAAAAAGTTGTACATTTGGTTTAAACAAACAGAGAATTATATTTACTCTTCCTCATAAAAAAAAAAACAAATTGCTCTCTTCACCGTAATGTTAAAAAAACATTACCATGAATTCCACTACAGAAAAATGGTTTTAATACTGTTGTTTTTTGTGCAATTCAAATAATTTCTCTCCTAGCACTCAATAAAAGTGTTACAGACTTGATTTTACATCAAATTTACTTTGATGTAAAATTTACATTTTAATAGATACACCCCCTCCCTCTTCTAAGTGGTTATATAAAATAAACAATGAAAAAATTCAAATAAAATTTAAAAAACGCAATAATGTTCAATTTAAACAAAAATTTTAACTTTTTAGACTTTTTAACCAAAATTAAATCGAAGGTCAGGGTATTTAGTAATGCAAATTTAAAGAAAACCTGATTAATGAATTATAAAGCCTAAAGTATCTTACCTAATATCTGTTTTTCTTTAGTTTTCTTCTGAATCATCCTCAGGAACAACTCTTTTCATTCCCCAACAGTAATCGGCAAGCATCTTTAGACCATTTTCCCTGGAAGGACGTTTCCATCTCTGACACATCCTAAGAAAAGTGTTCATTGTGCTTATCAGTTAAGTGGAAAAAATTTCAAACATCAATGTAAGATATTTAATTTTCTTTAGACATATTTCTATTTGAAGTCCCTTTCTTGATTAAAATTATTTCCTCTGTTAATTTTATTTCTTCATTTTTTGTAAATCTTGTTTTTTTGTAATAGTTGTCCTTACGTTTGTCCCAATTTTTATTTCATATCATTCTTTTTTCTGGTCTTTATTATCCCATTTTTTCTTTGTTTTCTGTACCTCACCGTACATTTAGACACAACTATATTGTGGTAAGAATCAGTGTCTATTCCTGGATGTAATTTACATTCCATAATTTAATTTGGAAATCTCTCCTAATAATTATAATAGTCTAGGAGATGGATTTCACAAATATATATAAAACTTCTTTTATCAATTTCAAAAAGAAATCCTCTTGACTGCCAGTTTATACACACAGTGCGGTGTTGGGAGTCTTACACATATCACCAGTGGCAGCGACCCAATGGCCCCTAACCACCTCCATGGGTAGGCTATCCCTATCCTGCTCACCATGCGTGCTTTGGCAGAACACATTATCCACGATAATGTAGCCTCCGTTCACAGTGGAACTTCTTCCATTCTACATCTATTCACTTGTGAAGCGACCGGTCTAGTAGGGGTCCGGGGTTCGATCTACAGCACCACAATAAGAGGAGGAGGTCGCTGTCTAGATACAATGTCAGCAACACTATAGATCAGGTCATTGTCGGCCCCAATCCGATGGGTTGGAGAGTCCTGCCCACCTTGACAGTAGTGACGACCCCAAGGGAGCCCTCAACCACTTCCTTGTACAGGCTGTCCCCTCACCATCCGTCATATGAAGGCTAGCCCTCGTGCCATAATTCCTGTGCCATCTTGGTTTTGAGGATACCTTCGACCAAGGCAGCCACTTTTCACCATGATATTTCGCCGGTCAACATCGTCTTCAGCAAATTATCTTCGTCAAGCCTACCAACAGCAGCGAAGCACCAGCTTCTCTTGCTATCACAAGTTTATACTTAGTTAAAAATTCTGAAGGTGCAGTTCTTTAAGTTTTTAATCTTTTTTTCTTTTCCTGTTTAGCCTCCGGTAACTACCGCTTAGATAATTCTTCAGAGGATGAATGAGGATGATATGTATGAGTGTAAATGAAGTGTAGTCTTGTACATTTTCAGTTCGACCATTCCTGAGATGTGTGGTTAATTGAAACCCAACCACTAAAGAACACCAGTATCCACGATCTAGTATTCAAATCCGTGTAAAAATAACCGGCTTTACTAGGACTTGAACGCTGTAACTCTCGACTCCCAAATCAGCTGATTTGGGAAGACGCGTTAACCACTAGACCAACCCGGTGGGTTAAGTTTTTAATCTAGCTCATACTATCTTGACTATTCTTCCTTCGCTTTATTATAAAATTAATACATGTAATAAACCTCTGTCAATCGGATAATGTTTAATTTCCCTTCATATGTGAAATCTGATTTATTTAATTCTATTGGTAAGCTGTAATCAAATCTCACTCGTGTTTTACAGTGGTATTTCAACGTACATTTGAATGAAGTTTTGCATTTTATTGTACGATCAAATGAAAATTATTCTTTTGATCCATTTTTGTCTAAAAATCAACTCCAATGTGGTGTTTGATGCCTGCAGGGTAATTAGACAGTTAGATAGAGTCTGAAGGTAAGCCGAGAGCAAGTCTGGTTCTAGCAGAAAATACCAGGTCTGAGGTATTGCTTGGTGATGGGATAGAGATGAATGAGCAGTGTAGTTTTGTCACGGTTATAAATTCCACAAAGGGAGAAGACTGCAAAGCTCGAGTGTTATCGAGCGTTGCTTAAGATTAACGCGGTGACAAAGCTTGACTTGGCAATCAATGCAGTGGGTAAATGCCTTCTCAGAAGGTTGCCAAGTATGTCGCAAGGAGAGCTGATCAGAGGTACTCTTTCCGGCTGGCGGCAGATAGAGCTGCTAAGCAAACAGCTATGAGTGGAGACAAGGGTAGTGTTCAACAAACGGATATGGTGCAAACCCAAAATAGGACTCTAGTGTGGTTAGAGCAGAGGGACATTCTTATGCGGTTTATCTTTACTAATTTTATATTACTAATTCCATCAAAACATTTTTCTATAATTTGTCTGTCTTCTTGAATAATTTCATTGATCTATGATTTCGCAATTATAACTGAAACTTTGATCGATCATCCATTCCCCCCATGTTAATTATCAAATCAATTTATTTTGAAACATTCAGCCAATTTTAACTTTAAATATTTTTATTAAAATTTTGGCCACTTTCGAACCGTTAAACTCACTTGTAATAATTTTCACGATTAATTACTGTATTAATTATTTAATAAGGTGGTAATAAATTTTAGGTGTTTTTAACCCTTTAAAACATTAATCTTATCACCGAATTTTTTATTCAAAAATGCACTTTCAAGAAGACTTATTGAATAATTATGATAGTTATATAAACAACAGTATTTATTATTAACAGTTTTAACTGTTTACACAGATGCTCCGAACTAATGATTTTATGATTTTGAAAGTAACACAGATCTATTTTCTTTTTTTTCTTTTTGCAATTGTACTGACCGTGGATCGGATCCACTTTTGAAGCATTAGTCAGTCCCCACCCAGTGAGAGGTCGCCACCTATGCAAAACAGCCATACTGACATTATTGGCCACACAATTGCAATTAGTTGCTCAGTGCAATTTCATACACTGAAATAATGTTACACTCCACAATATATGTGTGTGTGTGTGTGTGTGTAGACTACTTAACATACTCCTGAACGTAATTTGTTACATATAAAGACCGAAAATACCCTTTTAGAGAATTGTACATAATATACTAAAAAATACTATGACAAACACATAATATGCAAAAATAAAACAATAAAATTCACAACAATACAACATAACCCCCGACCTGAGTACTCACCTACATAATACATGATTAATAAAACACACAAAATACATACATAAATACCAAAGATGCAACATCAAGCATATACATAAAAATCAATACACTTAATACATACAGAAACTAATGTTGCCCGACTACATATATACAATACTATAAATAATAATGAAATACACAACAATAAAACACAAGCCCCAACCAAAAAAGAGCACTACATCAACTACGACCCATGCAAGGTACTCCTACTTGCTGTCCTGTGCCTCCACACACAATACAACACACAATAGCCTCAACAATGGCAGTTTTACCCCGCCTCGCTACCTCCAAGGCAAGCATCTTAGGGACAACATTCTGACCCTTAACTCCCCAAACTCATCCAGTACTGGGTGCAACATCCTAGCATAACATGTTCTGAGGAGTTAACGACCCCACAATACTGGCATAGGGGAGAAGCTCTTTTCCCACTTCATCCCAGTTAAACAGAGGCACTGTACCTTCCAGAGCTACTTGGGATTGCAGTGAAGCTACTTGAACTTCACTGCAATCCATACTCAGGTGCCCCTCCCGTGCACAGTTATAACACTGCTTACTTAGGTCGACCACAACGAAAGCAGCGCTCCTTCGATGATCTATGGGAGACCCTATGGCAGATCCAGCAGATTTTAACTCTGTGTTTGTCCAGCAAAGCCCCCGCAACGGCCACTGCATAAGAACGACCCTCTGCTCTAACCATTAGAGTAGTCCTACTTTGGGTTGGCACCATATCCACTCATTAAACACTACCCTTGTCTCCACCCATGGCTGTTTGCTTAGCAGCACTATCCGCCATCAGCCGGAAAGAGTACCTCAGATTGGCTCTCCTTACGACATACTCTATAACCTTCCGAAGTCACTTACCCGTCGCATTACCATTTACAAGTCAAGCTTTGTCACCGCGTTAATCTTAAGCAATGCTCAATAACACTCAAGCTTTGCGGAGTCTTCCCTCTTGGGGGAATCTACTACCACGATGAAACTACGCCATTCATTCATTTCCATCCCATCACCAAGCAATAACTCAGGCCTGGTATTCTCTGCTAGAACCAGACTTGCTCTCGGCTTACCTTCAGACTCTTAACTGTCTAAGTACCTTGCAGGTACCAAACATCACCTTAGAGTACCCGCTACTATTTCCATTAAGATCCAACACATGGACCGCATCACTCCCCAGAGCACCGGTGGCATTGGGTTCACTCATGCAAGTAAACCGCTCCTCCCGCCAGAATCTCTTGCACAGGACAACTACTTCCTCCTCGTTGACTCTCTCGATGAGCAACACTCTGCTGGAGCTTTAGGACAATGTCTTTAATTTCCTTCTTAGTTTTGGTGTTCTCTTTTACAAGCAGGGTCAGTCTCCTGACTGCCTTCAACACCTCAGTGTCAGATCCATACCCCATAAGATCCACCATCTTCTTCCCCAGGTGCCGACTCCCGAAATCAATTGGACCATCCTCCTTAGCAGGTGGCTCTGCAGCCTGCCTACAAATGGAAGACCTAGACAGGCTTATACGTGGCCTAAAGCCGTTGTCCTGTAACATTTCACAGCAAAATATCCATCGGTCACATGCAAACAATCGTGATCATGTTGAAGAACCGGCCAATATATTCCACCTGACCTCAACTAAGAAGACATCTATTTAGATGTACTTTTAACTAAAGATGTTTGTCTCTACGTACTGAAAGATTCTTTATTATAATACATTATATTTCTTACTTTTATTTATAATATTTATACAAAGTGTGATGTCAATAACAAAAAATATTAATGTTTGGGTGTTAAGTTTTCTTTTTCTACACCATTCTTTTTTTCTCATGGGATCATTGTTCTGCAGTACACTTCACAATCAGTTGCATATTTTATCAAATCACAAAAGAATTCTTTGATTAGTATAAATAAACTTCATAAAGAAATACTGAATCGATTGTATAAAATATTATAATCCAGTTAATTAAAATTCTGCAAAAAAAAAAAAAAATGTCTTAGTATATTATGAATTTTTAAAAAATAAATTACAGTAATAAACAATCTAAAGGCTCAATCTAAACAAATAAAGGCTCCTGGAATAGACGGAATACCTGTAGAATTACTGCGCAGTGCAGGTGAGGAAGCGATTGATAGATTATACAAACTGGTGTGTAATATTTATGAAAATGGGGAATTTCCATCAGACTTCAAAAAAAGTGTTATATAGTTATGATACCAAAGAAAGCAGGGGCAGATAAATGTGAAGAATACAGAACAATTAGTTTAACTAGTCATGCATCAAAAATCTTAACTAGAATTTTATACAGAAGAATTGAGAGGAGAGTGGAAGAAGTGTTAGGAGAAGACCAATTTGGTTTCAGGAAAAATATAAGGACAAGGGAAGCAATTTTAGGCCTCAGATTAATAGTAGAAGGAAGATTAAAGAAAAACAAACCAACATACTTGGCGTTTATAGTCCTAGAAAAGGCTTTCAATAACGTAGACTGGAATAAAATGTTCAGCATTTTAAAAAAATTAGGGTTCAAATACAGAGATAGAAGAACAATTGCTAACATGTACAGGAACCAAACAGCAACAATAACAATTGAAGAACATAAGAAAGAAGCCCTAATAAGAAAGGGAGTCCGACAAAGATGTTCCCTATCTCCGTTACTTTTTAATCTTTACATGGAACTAGCAGTTAATGATGTTAAAGAACAATTTAGATTCGGAGTAACAGTACAAGGTGAAAAGATAAAGATGCTACGATTTGCCGATGATATAGTAATTCTAGCCGAGAGTAAAAAGGATTTAGAAGAAACAATGAACGGCATAGATGAAGTCCTACGCAAGAACTATCGCATGAAAATAAACAAGAAGAAAACAAAAGTAATGAAATGTAGTAGAAATAACAAAGATGGACCGCTGAATGAGAAAATAGGAGGAGAAAAGTTTATGGAGGTAGAAGAATTTTGTTATTTGGGAAGTAAAATTACTAAAGATGGACGAAGCAGGAGCGATATAAAATGCCGAATAGCCCAAGCTAAACGAGCCTTCAGTAAGAAATATAATTTGTTTACATCAAAAATTAATATAAATGTCAGGAAAAGATTTTTGAAAGTGTATGTTTGGAGTGTCGCTTTATATGGAAGTGAAACTTGGACGATCGGAGTATCTGAGAAGAGAAGATTAGAAGCTTTTGAAATGCGGTGCTATAGGAGAATGTTAAAAATCAGATGGGTGGATAAAGTGACAAACAAAGAGGTATTGCGGCAAATAGATGAAGAAAGAAGCATTTGGAAAAATATAAAGAAAGAGACAGACTTATAGGCCACATATTAAGGCATCCTGGAATAGTCGCTTTAATATTGGAAGGACAGGTAGAAGGGAAAAATTGTGTAGGCAGGCCACGTTTGGAGTATGTAAAACAAATTGTTGGGGATGTAGGATGTAGAGGGTATACTGAAATGAAATGACTAGCACTAGATAGGGAATCTTGGAGAGCTGCATCAAACCAGTCAAATGACTGAAGACAAAAAAAAAAAAATTCTTTGTGTTTGACAATAAGGTCAATGAACTTATAAGGTCAATGAACTATGATTTTTTTTTTTTTGTTGATCGTTTATGTATTAGTGTTAAAAACGTAAAAATCATACTTGATAACTTTTTTGTTTATTTTAAGTTGTAAATACAGTTAGTAAAATTTACATAAATTATTGCTTGTTTTAAGTACTCGAATTATCAGAGAGAGATTTTCTTGTTACAAAATTGTTATTCAAATTAAATATAATCTGAGATTAATGTTTATTAAAACATTAGCGACTGAGATTCGAAGCCGGGACCATCCGGACGACGCAAGATTCCATCTAGGGGATCGGTCGACAAACGGTTTAGTTGATGCTTGTTGAAGTATTAAATAACATTATATTTTAGGTTCTTATAAACATAAAAGGATTACATAAATGTATTAATGTAAGTCGCTTATAGATTCTAACGCAACATTGTTGAATGTATCTGGACGTCTTATTTTTATTATTACAACCTTAAATATAATAGAGTTAATTACAAGTTTTACATATTAATTTTTTTACCCCTTAATGTTGTATTTCATTTTAGAAATAAGTTTATAACATTTTATCGTATTAAAAAACATGTTGGCTTCTAAATCTGCCGGTGTCGGGTTTGATTCTGGGCAAAAATTTTTTTTTTTTTTAATATCTCATTAATTTCATTTACCGCAAATTCTTCGCTCGTTAAAATACACGTGTAGGATATTACGAGGTCGAATTGTAAATAAAACTGGAGAAATTTTATCTGTTATGTATTATTAGAATTTTTTTTTTTTTTGTAAATTACTTTACAAAACGGATAAACCTTATCGTAATATTTTTAATAAGTTTATTAAAATTAAGAGAGATTAATTATTATTTTAAATAAAATTTAATAAACATAAAATAATCGACAAATCTTGATTTAATTTAATTATATTAAACGTCTATATAAGAAATATGGATATTAATTTTGTTACTCGACGACAACAATACACACACGTACGCACGCACACATGTAAGCAAGTTTACATCGCGTGATACTGTACTGTCCGACGGTAGCCAATCAGAACGAAGAAAGCCACCTGTGGTTTCTTCATTCCCCCTCCCTCCAACCTACATCATCGTATAGTCACAGACAGACAGATGTTTTTACTTATATTACGTCATCCTAAAAAAATTAAACGAAAAAAGAATTACCTCTAAAAGTCTTCTGTCAGCCTATGACCGTTACAGTTTTATAAATTATCGTTATATTTTATCATTGGCTATCGACCTTTTTTTTTAAAGCATTTATTACTATAAAGAATTTACTTATTACTTTTATTTAATTTAATTTTTTTATTAAACACTTCGCTTTTATCATAATTTAATTTTTTTTAAATCTAGCACAAATTATGTATTACAGTAAATAAAGAACAATTAGTTTAACTAGTCATGCATCAAAAATCTTAACTAGAATTTTATACAGAAGAATTGAGAGGAGAGGGGAAGAAGTGTTAGGAGAAGACCGATTTGGTTTCAGGAAAAGTATAGGGACAAGGGAAGCAATTTTAGG
The DNA here is from genome assembly GCF_047948215.1 of Lycorma delicatula. Lineage (NCBI taxonomy): Eukaryota > Metazoa > Arthropoda > Insecta > Hemiptera > Fulgoridae > Lycorma > Lycorma delicatula. The sequence continues at coordinate 82,715,233 of NC_134465.1, forward strand.
CCTCAGATTAATAGTAGAAGGAAAATTAAAGAAAAACAAACCGACATACTTGGCGTTTATAGACCTAGAAAAGGCTTTCAATAACGTAGACAGGAATAAAATGTTCAGCATTTTAAAAAAATTAGGGTTCAAATACAGAGATAGAAGAACAATTGCTAACATGTACAGGAACCAAACAGCAACAGTAGCAATTGAAGAACATAAGAAAGAAGCCATAATAAGAAAGGGAGTCCGACAAGGATGTTCTCTATCTCCGTTACTTTTTAATCTTTACATGGAACTAGCAGTTAATGATGTTAAAGAACAATTTCGATTCGGAGTAACAGTACAAGGTGAAAAGATAAAGATGCTACGATTTGCTGATGATATAGTAATTCTAGCCGAGAGTAAAAAGGATTTAGAAGAAACAATGAACGGCATAGATGAAGTCCTACGCAAGAACTATCGCGTGAAAATGAACAAGAACAAAACAAAAGTAATGAAATGTAGTAGAAATAACAAAGATGGACCACTGAATGTGAAAATAGGAGGAGAAAAGATTATGGAGGTAGAAGAATTTTGTTATTTGGGAAGTAGAATTAAAGATGGACGAAGCAGGAGCGATATAAAATGCCGAATAGCACAAGCTAAACGAACCTTTAGTAAGAAATATAATTTGTTTACATCAAAAATTAATTTAAATGTCAGGAAAAGATTTTTGAAAGTGTATGTTTGGAGCGTCGCTTTATATGGAAGTGAAACTTGGACGATCGGAGTATCTGAGAAGAAAAGATTAGAAGCTTTTGAAATGCGGTGTTATAGGTGAATGTTAAAAATCAGACGGGTGGATAAAGCGACAAATGAAGAGGTATTGCGGCAAATAGATGAAGAAAGAAGCATTTGGAAAAATATAGTTAAAAGAAGAGACAGACTTATAGGCCACATACTAAGGCATCCTGGAATAGTCGCTTTAATTTTGGAAGGACAGGTAGAAGGGAAAAATTGTGTAGGCAGGCCACGTTTGGAATATGTAAAACAAATTGTTAGGGATGTAGGATGTAGAGGGTATACTGAAATGAAACGACTAGCACTAGATAGGGAATCTTGGAGAGCTGCATCAAACCAGTCAAATGACTGAAGACAAAAAGAAAAAAAATTATGAGGAAATGTTTTGGTACAAGTAGAATGACGGATAGAATTTGTAATGAAAAACTAAAGCGGTTGTGACATCTTAAAAAAATTTAACGCGGGAAGTTAAGCTAATAAATAATTCAAGCAAAACAGAAAAGAAAAGCAACAGACGTAGAGGGATAATTGGAGAAATGCGGCAATGCAAAAAATTATTTCAAATATAAACAGATGAAGTAAGTACTGTGTTCCAAAATTATTACTTTAAAAAGAATTAAAGTTAAATAATCCAGTTTTGCTTGTGTTTTTTTCCATCTAGTTTATTGGAAAAATAATACTGTTAAATTAAATTTTATTATACTATATCTCAAGATGATCTAAATCCAGTTATATTTTAGCCATTTAATATTTGTTTTTTATTAGACTCAGACTGAGTTTCCCTAGAGAATACCCGCCGTTAACTGAATCCTAACAAAAACAGTAAATTATTAACATTGAAAAAATTTTAATCTATTTAAAATTGCCTAACTCTTCACTAGATCTGAAGCTTTATACCATCCAGTGGATGAATTCTGTCTTTATAGCTGCTGAAAAATACAGTTGAAAATAGGTTAGAATAAGTGGCAATATCTGTAATAGTAAATGTTAAAATATTTAATATCGATATTTTAATATTTATTAAAACTAATCGAGCTAATCTTCAAACTTAGTTAAATAAACTGGTTTTATTTGAAACAATTTCACAATTAAAATAACAAAATACCACCTTTTACTATTTACAATAATTTTTAAACTTTTTACATTTTCATTTTACTTTTTTTTTTTGTCTTCAGTCATTTGACTGGTTTGATGCAGCTCTCCAAGATTCCCTATCTAGTGCTAGTCGTTTCATTTCAGTATACCCTCTACATCCTACATCCCTAACAATTTGTTTTACATATTCCAAATGTGGCCTGCCTACACAATTTTTCCCTTCTACCTGTCCTTCCAAAATTAAAGCGACTATTCCAGGATGCCTTAGTATGTGGCCTATAAGTCTGTCTGTTCTTTGAACTATATTTTTCCAAACGCTTCTTTCTTCATCTATTTGCCGCAATACCTCTTCATTTGTCACTTGTCATTTTTCATTTGTCAAAAGAGACAGTAATATTATTTTTCACTCAAGATGCAATGTAGTACAATTAGTTATCGTATCTAACTTCGCACGGGCGCTGCTCATTGTTCAAACCTGAAGAACATTTACGCCTAATCATATCTCGGATAAATATAACGATAAAAAATAATACAACTTAAGTACAATTTATTATTATTATTTAATTTCTAAGAAATGAAAATAATAAAAAAAATTACAAAGATTCCAAAAAAAATTTTATGCATAAGATACTACTAGTTGAGGCAATCATTAATTTTACAAGTTTAATTCATTTTTAGTAAAATGCCTATAATATTTTTACTACTTCCAAATTACTTTCCTATGATCTATATTTTTATAAACAGCAGCCCGAGAGTGTAAATGCAGAAATTTATTTATTTATTTTTTTTTAATAGTAAAATTATAATATATTGATTCGTTATTAAATTAAAAAAAAAATAGATAATAAAAATTTTACCAAAATATTAAAAATTATTATTTTTATTCATCTTCTATGTAAACGTATTGAATACGAAAAAACGCAACGCGGCGATTTGTCTGATGCCAAGCTCGGCGGCTACGGGACCACAACGGAAGAAGTGGCAACGTAACAGTTTAAATGTTACAATAGTAAATCAGTTTAAATGGCAACAGCGTCTGTCCATCACATCATATACAAGCTTCCTATTACGAATGGTATTGTCATACGTTTCATGTTTTTTATTTACCTCACTCATAGCCTCTCCCCTTCCCACACTACGGCAATGACCTTGATAGACATATTCAATAATTACTATTTTTAAACAAAAAAATTATAATGAAAAATTATTCCATCTAAAATTTCATTCACCATCAGTAATTTTTTAACAATAGACAGTAGAGTATTATATATGTTATCTAATATTAAATTATTTTTGTTATTTTTAAAACTTATTATCAATCTTACGGAAATTATAAGTACATAAAATATTACACAGAAAAACTTTTCACTTAAAATGAGATTTTCACTTATTTAATTACGTCTAATAATCAGTCTTCCTAAGAAAACTACTGAAATTAATTTAAGATAATGCAATTCTAATTGAAAATAAAAATTAAAGGATTTTTTGTGAAAAAAAATTATTAATAACATTTAAAAAATACATTTATAATAAATTATATTGAAAGTAACACCGTATTGAATGTGACTGATAAAAGCACATGTTTAGCATACGACAAGCCCCATCTAAATTTTGGAAACGTGATCTTTAGTGAACAGAAGGTAAAGAAAAAATCCCGCATTATTTACTTCGAAACCCATCCCATACCCGTTCAGAGATTTAATTAATTTTTTATTTTAACTTGAAAATAGTTTTTTTGTATTCCTCTAAAGTTATGGTACTCTTTCGATTAAAAACTTCAGATTTTCTCTATGAAGCCTCGCTGATGTACTTGTGTCATACAGGAAATATCTGATCTGGACACCACATGACTTCTTTGTACGCCTATTAAATTACATATACATATTTTTTTTTAAATGAAAATTACATAAAATCTTACTTCATGAATAACTTCTGATTTTTTTCATATATATATATATTTTGTTATTAATGAATTATTATTATTTATTTATTGTTTTTTATTTTTATTTATTTTTTGTCTTCAGTCATTTGACTGGTTTGATGCAGCTCTCCAAGATTCCCTATCTAGTGCTAGTCGTTTCATTTCAGTATACCCTCTACATCCTACATCCCTAACAATTTGTTTTACATATTCCAAACGTGGCCTGCCTACACAATTTTTCCCTTCTACCTGTCCTTCCAATATTAAAGCGACTATTCCAGGATGCATTAGTATGTGGCCTATAAGTCTGTCTCTTCTTTTAACTATATTTTTCCAAATGCTTCTTTCTTCATCTATTTGCCGCAATACCTCTTTGTTTGTCGCTTTATCCACCCATCTGATTTTTAACATTCTCCTATAGCACCGCATTTCAAAAGCTTCTAATTTTTTCTTCTCAGATACTCCGATCGTCCAAGTTTCCCTTCCATATAAAGCGACACTCCAAACATACACTTTCAAAAATCTTTTCCTGACATTTAAATTAATTTTTGATGTAAACAAATTATATTTCTTACTAAAGGCTCGTTTAGCTTGTGCTATTCGGCATTTTATATCGCTCCTGCTTCGTCCATCTTTAGTAATTTTACTTCCCAAATAACAAAATTCTTCTACCTCCATAATCTTTTCTCCTCCTATTTTCACATTCAGCGGTCCATCTTTGTTATTTCTACTACATTTCATTACTTTTGTTTTGTTCTTGTTTATTATCTTGCACTCTCTTTATCTCTTCCACTCTCCTCTCAATTCTTCTGTATAAAATTCTAGTTAAGATTTTTGATGCATGACTAGTTAAGCTAATTGTTCTATATTCTTCACATTTATCTGCCCCTGCTTTCTTTGGTATCATAACTATAACACTTTTTTTGAAGTCTGACGGAAATTCCCCTTTTTCATAAATATTACACACCAGTTTGTATAATCTATCAATCGCCTCCTCCCCTGCACTGCGCAGTAATTCTACAGGTATTCCGTCTATTCCAGGAGTCTTTCTGCCTTTTAAATCTTTTAATGCTCTCTTAAATTATAATTTATAATTTTTTATTCTTTATCTTGTTAGTTTTTCCTGTATGCCGTTCTGATATTCTATAGCTGGAGTTTTTGATTTTAATGTTTTGTCTCTCTTAGCGCAATTTATGTCTGTAAAAATAATCAAGTAAACCCTATGAGAAATTTCAAACTTAGTAAACAGGTGGTTATTTTTTTAACTAGAGATTGTCCTAAAAAAGAGAAGAACTTTCTACTTGTACAACTCGTATTCTTCCCTGTTGCGCCTAAAATGGCCAGACAGAAAAACTGTTGTGATGCTGTTTTTTCTGCATAAAAATCCCTTGTGCAAAATCTTTACGACTATTAAAAAAAATTAAATTTAAAACTAGTACACTCGATTCACCTTGCGACACATAAAATGTTCCACATAGTAAAAATCTTCACAAGTCTATTATTAACAAATAAGGCTATGGTAATTAGGCTAGTTGACTGTTTTTGAGAAACCTGTTTATATTATGCCTCGCACTCTATTTTATTAAAATATAAATGTTATACATAAATGATCATTTACACGACGTATTTTGAATTTTTATAAAGTAATTAAAATTTTCCACCAAAACTCAACAAAATGTCATCGCCTCTCCTATGACACGACACCTTATAAAACAATCAGATGTTTAGTGGAGTCTTTAAAATGTTTCGAAAATTACAGTCTAAAATGAATTCAAAGTTTTTCAAGTACTGCCTCAGTGTGAAAGTACTACCGTTAAAACTCCAAACAAATTGTTTATTTAACTGTATATATATGTTATATGTTAATTTATTTAGTAAGATCCAAATTGTGAACAAAATCCTTCATCTTTGGGCGGGTATAGATTCTAATCTTCAAAGACCGGTGAAGAAATTGTATTAACCTTTTTCTATATGCTAGGTGGATGAAATTTTATCGTCTAGTAACACAGATTGATGTCTTGAAATAGGAGCATCCTGCCCGTCGTGAAGCACAGGTCTTAATAATGTCGATGGTAGATTAATGAACTGAATAGCATCTTTTTTTTTAACTACAGATATTTTGGGAACAAAAAATTGAAATTATTTTGTCTTTCACACTATACCGTTCGAATACCGATCGGCATAGATAAATGAATCCCTTTGTATTATTGTACTTTGTATTAAATTTTCTGCACAAGATATACAGTAGAGATGCAAAGCCCGTGGTTTTTTTAATTTTATTTCAGAAGTTCATTTTAAGATATGCCAATCAAATTTTGCTACACCTCATTAACAACCACTTATACCGTCTGGTATAAGTTTGTTACACTGTTCAAAGTAATTGCTCAGCCTTCTGTTCAGATTAGCAATTTTTAATGTCATGCAAACAAAACTCGTGTAACAGAATCCAAACCAAGACAGATTACTTATAAGAGGGGATCCAGCGAGTTTGCAAAATAACAGTTAACTTAACTGTTGGTGGAATGCAGCCCCTTCTTTAATAGCCCACCGAGGTGGTCTAGCGGTTAACTCATCATCACAAATCAGCTGATTTTGAAGTTAAACATTTCTAAGATTCAAATCATAGTAAAGGGAGTTATTTTTATATGCATTTGAATAGTAGATTGTGGATACCGGTGTTCTTTGGCGGTCGGGTCTCAGTTAACCGTACATCTCAGGAACGGTCGACCTGAGAATGTACAAGACTACACTTCATTTACATACATACATATCATCCTCTGAAGTTTAATACCTTATGGCGGTTCCGAAAGCCAAACAGAAAAAGAGAGAGCCCATTTTTAGTATGACATAAAATAAAACTGCGGTCCCCCCAACCCCTTATCAGACACACGTGTGTCTGAAGGTTAATAATTACGTGGAGTGAATAATTACTGTTTACTTCTTTCCACCAAAATCGCCGCCCCAAAACCGCGATCGCGAATAGGTATCACCATTTGTAAGTTCCCTATTACCTTCCTTTCCTTTCAAGAAAGAAGAAAGAGGGAACGAGCCCAGCAGCCACTGACAGCACAGAAGAACGAAGAAACCTGCACTTTCCCCCGTTCAGCCCTTCGGGGCCTCGGGAATTTCAAGGTTAATGGTATGTAACTTCGGTTACTACCAATTCTTGGAAAGTGCAGGCCAAAGAAGAACGAAGAGGTCTTCGGAAGAAGAAGAGGGAGAAGAAGAAGGAAGACCAACCACTCGTCTCAACGTCACGGACTGGAGTCCGGAACAGAGCCCAGCAGAGATGCGTCCTGAAGGGCAGCCATACCAGAAGCGGATGAAGAGCTTCTACACAACCTCTCCTATTTCAAAACTTACAATCAGACAAAATAACCCAGCAATTGCGACTCCTCCGGAAAAGTGGACGCATTGCTCCCTCCTTATAACTAGTGCCCCGTTGTGGCGTATTCCTGCTAGCCTATTAAAGAGTTAGCACCGAAAGGACTTCAGTGGACGGTCTGAAGGGGAATTACGTCGGGAGGACAGGCTTTATAAGCCTAGCCTTCCGCGGTCGGCCCGTAAAATGGGTTCGATAACGCTGGTTTAACAACGGATTGGAATGCAATTAAATCCGTCTTAAATTCACTAAAATAATAATAGACAAAACTTGAAAAATTAGATCCGAGATTAAAAATTAACCCTTTAAAAAAAAAACAAGCCCGATTAGAATGATCCAGCAGCAAGGGACTCTGTCCAGGTTCTGCGATAAAGTAGGGAGTAATAAACTCCTGCCAACTTTGCATTCCAAAATAAAACTTGTACTAGATTATGGCAAATGCAGATCTAAGATGCTTACATAATTAATATAATGTTCTATAGTGAATACGGCAACTCTTTTACTACTAAAAGTAGGTTAACAACAAAAACATCTAAAATATAGTATTGTGCAAAATCTTTACAAATAATTATTGAAAAAAATTCAATTTAAAACTAGCGCCATCGATTCATCTTCAGACACATAAAATGTTCCATATAGTAAAAATCTTCACAAGTTTATGTTATTTATAATAAATAAAAGACTAATTAATTATACTTGTTTTATTTTTACTAAAACTGTTTAAAATCAAATGCAGCAGTCCGTGAAATGTTTTACCATTTACGATGTCAAAAATTAAAATTGTCTTACAAAAAGAAACCCCTTCAGTTATTTTATAAAAGAAATCTGATTATGAGGTTTTACATTGTTTTTCTATAATCTAATTAAATTTAAAATTATACTCACTCGTGTCATCTAGATGTTGATTGTGTTAATCTTAATCTGATCATCATTTTGACTTTTGAAATTAGCCTTTTCATCGTATTTTTTTGTTATACGTTCATCACATGTACAATTTTCTAAGCGTTACTTTAGTATGTAGTTCCAGCATTAAGTAGTTGAAATATCCCAATTTTCTGTAGCTGAAACAAACTTGAAACAATCTCGAGAAATATTAGTATAAAAATAATAAAATAGATTAACAAGTTATTTATATTTTAATTCTTTTGGAATCCATTTTTCCTTTTTTATTCTTCATCACACCATTTTTTTCAACATCGATTAGTTAAAATATGACATAATCTATACCTGAAACAAATATTCTGAAACAAAATTAGTAAAAATATCAAGGTCGTTTGTTAAAAATACAGTTTGGTGTACTTGAAATATACATACATAATAAATAAAACAGTACTTCAGAAAATTCCGATCAGGTTAACACGGCTTAACAACATGTACTTAATCTAATCTTAAATAAATAAAAAAAAACAATATTAAAATAATACCCCGCTTTATAATCGGGCCTACTGTGGACGGGGTATGGAACGCGAACGCGACTTAACATAATTAATTCTAACTTAAAATATATAATGGACCTGTAAAAAAAATACAACACATATAACATAATTAAAAAAACAATTACAACCTACTGAGGGGCCTACTGGGGAAACGCGAATTTTTCCTTAATTCTAACATGCAAATTTAGTCTAACATGCACATGTTTGTAAAACAAAACAAGAATATATAATTACCTGAAAAAGAAACTTAATTCTACTGGAAAAGGAGTACCAGTTACGAAGTAAGTAGTCCTCCCTTTAATCGTTATTATAAAACTAAATAGTTAAGCCACATTAACGCTGTTCACTCTTAACCTATGTAAGTAATCGTTGTCGTACCTGCAACAAAAGATAAAATAAACGATGTTAGTATTATATATGTACCGTTAGTAACAAAAATTTAGTTATTCAGTAGCATTAAGAAAAAACATACTATCTAATCGATAGCTATTCTATAGCGATGTTATATTTTTGTCTTTTTGTCTTCAGTCATTTGACTGGTTTGATGCAGCTCTCCAAGATTCCCTATCTAGTGCTAGTCGTTTCATTTCAGTATACCCTCTACATCCTACATCCCCAACAATTTGTTTTTCATACTCCAAACGTGGCCTGCCTACACAATTTTTCCATTCTACCTGTCCTTACAATATTAAAGCGACTATTCCAGGATGCCTTAGTATGTGGCCTATAAGTCTGTCTCTTCTTTTAACTATATTTTTCCAAATGCTTCTTTCTTCATCTATTTGCCGCAATACCTCTTCATTTGTCACTTTATCCACCCGTCTGATTTTTAACGTTCTCCTATAGCACCGCATTTCAAAAGCTTCTAATCTTTTCTTCTCAGACACTCCGATCGTCCAAGTTTCACTTCCATATAAAGCGACACTCCAAACATACACTTTCAAAAATCTTTTCCTGACATTTAAATTAATTTTTGATGTAAACAACTTATATTTCTTACTGAAGGCTCGTTTAGCTTGTGCTATTCGGCATTTTATATCGCTCCTGCTTCGTCCATCTTTAGTAATTTTACTTCCCAAATAACAAAATTCTTCTACCTTCATAATCTTTTCTCCTCCTATATTCACATTCAGCGGTCCATCTTTGTTATTTCTACTACATTTCATTACTTTTGTTTTGTTCTTGTTTATTTTCACGCGATAGTTCTTGCGTAGGACTTCATCTATGCCGTTCATTGTTTCTTCTAAATCCTTTTTACTCTCGGCTAGAATTACTATATCATCAGCAAATCGTAGCATCTTTTGAACTAAAAAAAAGAAGACAGACTTATAGGCCACATCCTGGAATAGTCGCTTTAATATTGGAAGGACAGGTAGAAGGGAAAAATTGTGTAGGCAGGCCACGTTTGGAGTATGTAAAACAAATTGTTGGGGATGTAGGATGTAGAGGGTATACTGAAATGAAACGACTAGCACTAGATAGGGAATCTTGGAGAGCTGCATCAAACCAGTCAAATGACTGAAGACAAAAAAAAAAAAAAGTTCAATTTTATAAGAAAAAGAAAAATCATAAAAATTTATCTGATGTGGCAAATATTGATCGATATGATGATAATCATGACTTTCAGTACTAATCAAGTTCATATTACGTATAAAATATTTAAAGGGTAGATACATAAATAAGTCAGTTTTATTGAATTAAATCTGTGTAGAAATTGAAATATTTTTATTCTTTTACTTAATTTATTTATACATTTGTTATAATAATTTGACGAATAAGATAAAAAGATATAAAATATAATTATTCTAAAAATGATAAAACTTCTCTTACAAAAAAAAAAATTACGGTTAACTGACATACTATAATATTTCTCAGTCTATTCCCTCCCCCCAAATTATAATAGTAGTGTAACTTACCTTAATTTTATTGCCCTGTGGTGGTAGAGGCCTTCAATTGCAGCCCACGATAACAACCAGGTTGATTCGTCTTCTTTCTTCTGATTCCTCAAACACGATCGACCAGCGCTTTTATGAATCATCCGGATATCAAGGTACAGACTTGTAGAGGTATCCGCCGGTATAGACTTGGCACCGGTGGATACGAAGCTGAAGAACTGCAAAGAAGGCCACTGTACCGCCGAACTGGATAATGATGCCTTCTTAAAACTAAAAGTTCAAATCAGGGTCAGCTGTTTTTTTACGATCGTAGGCGATAATCCATTTTCATGAAACAACATGAAAATAATTAAAGGTATAAGAACATAAGAGATTTATTCCGAAAATATTAAAATAATTCAAGTTGAAATTATTTCATACTCGTAATAATCGTGTTTAAAAATAAGAAAAATGATAAAAGATTTTATTATATGCTTTAAATAAATATCTGATTTACAGATTTAATTCACCGATTTCGAGCTTGCCCTGATTCAAACTAAACACATAATAAAAACAAAATAATATTGCAGAAGTATGTAGATGATGACTGAAGATCGCTGAGAGATAAGGGCCAGGGTGGACTATACCCCCCCCCCCCCCTTAATGAAAAAGTATATAGTAAAAGTTAAAAAGAAATTAAATGATTTTCAATAATTATACTAATTCAAGAAACCAATTAAATTAATCTGAAAAATCTAACTTAAAAAAAAAGCTTTAAAAAGCAAACTTTATTATTAATTTTACTGTTAAATTTTAATTCGCTTAATAAAATCAGAGTAATATAACTAAAAATGAGCTTTTATTAAAATTAAAATAAAAATGTTAAATGTAAATTAACTTCTAGTGAAAAGAAAATATTAAATGAACAGTCGAAATATTAAAAAAAATTATAATTTTGAAAAAAAGAGTATTCCCCTCGGGAGGACTGATGCTCTTGAAGCTGAAGCGATGAACTGAAGAAAATGTAGACTGTAGCTCGCTGGATGAGGTAAAGGGCCAAGGTGGAGTATCTCCCCCCCCTTTATTGAATAATAATAATAATAAGTTTAATTATTTAAAAAAAATGTAATTATTGTTAAATAAAAATTAATTATTAATCTATGTTCAAAAATCAATATTAAAACAAATAAAATATTACATCCCCTTAATGGAAATAAATTCCTTACATAATAAAATTAGGTTATTTCTTTAAAAAAAAAATATAAAATAAAAAACAATTTAAAATTGTGCATTTAAAATTATTAAATGAATTTTCATTAAAAATCTAAATTTATAAATACTATTAAAACTAGAAAATAAATAAAATTTAAAGAAAAATTATTTTAATATAAAAAGTACAATTTTGAAAAAAAATGAAATGTTTCTTTTGGGAGGACTGCTGCTGATGGAACTGCTGTAGTCGGACCTGTAAAGAAACAGCACAAAAATATATATGGGTGTTAACATTAGTAACACCCATCTTATACCATTCGCGTATCTACATTTACGGTATATGCGTAACCCCGTATCGAAGAAAACGGCCGGTGTCCGACGCGGTTGAACGCGTACGCGTCGCGCACTCACTTATTGAAATATTACAACATATTTATGCTTCTTACATATCAGCTGAAGAAATTAATTATATGCAGAACATGTATAGCAATATCTGTAAGACCATAATTGTGTAATATTTCCTACAGATATATACATTTATATTCTGTAATCAGAGCGAATTTGTTTTTGCTGATATGTACTATTCATTTATCAATTGACATTTTACGCTGTACACCGCAAAGCAGAGCACAGATAATGGTACCTGATAGATGTTACGTACTCAAGTACCGAACATTTATGCTGGTTACTGTTAATTCAACATTGAATTGTAATCTTATTACTATTCACCCTAACTGGAACATAAGACCAGAAAAATATTATCGTTTAAGTGGCTATCGCACCGAAAAATGCCCCGAGTTATAATGAAGTTAATTAAATTTAATGCCGATGTATTTATAAAATTCATTACAATAAAGAGTAGTAGATATTATAATTGTCATATGTTATATTCTTACGAGTGCCATATTTTCATAGTATATTACACAGAGAATACCAAGGGTATTCTCTGTGATATTCTCTCCAGAGTAATACATATATTACACATGGGGAATACCAAGGGGGATTTAGGCCATGGAGAGGTTGCCCGGAGCAAATAATATCCCTAAAACTTATGATGGACTTATATAAAAGACGGAAAAAACAACTAATAATCACCTTCGTGGACTTTAAAAGGGCCTATGATTGTATACACCGACCATCCATGCTGAATATTCTGAGAAACCTGGGCTTTCACTCTAAACTCGTAAACATGATAAAATTAACTTCAACCGATACCCAGTCCAGAGTGAAATTCAGTGGTGAACTTTCTCAACCCTTCTACATAAAAACTGGATTGAGGCAAGGAGACGGCCTCTCACCACTCCTTTTTAACTGCGCCCTCGAATTTGTCATGAGAAAATGGTATGAAATAAATCCCAAAAATATAAAAACGGGTACTAAGAAAAACTCCATCGCACTAAATCGCCTAGGATTTGCAGATGACCTCGCTCTTTTAGCAAATAATATTTAAGAAGCCAAAACACAAATCATGAGCCTTCAAAACCTAGCACAAAAGATAGGGCTTCATATCTCTTTCGAAAAAACTGAACTGATGGCCATAGATCCTCTGGTTAATAGAGCGCATTACAGTAAACGATCAGAAAATTAAAATAGTAAAACGATTTAAATATCTAGGGGAAATAATAACTTATAATTTAAATGAAAAAGTGACATGGCAAAACAGGACAAATAAAATGATTAAATCCCAAAAATTAACTCGGTCAACATATAACAAAAAATGCCTTTCTGCTAAAACAAAACTTAAACATTATAAAACTGTAGTACAGCCAGAAGTCACCTACGGAAGCGAGACTCTTTTCAAAATCACTCAGAAAAACCGAATTGAAAAAATTCTGAAAATAGAGAGGAGAATTGTCAGAACGTGTATCGATAAAAAACACCAAAAAGAAGGCCGATGGTGGATTGTGCCAAATGAGGTGGTGTATCGAGAAATAGAGCCTGTTACTGATACTATGCGGAAAAAAAGAATCTCTTTCTTCGTTCATCTCATAAGGACACCGCAAACAAGACCGTCAAGAAATATCATTGAAAAGCTCTGGTTCCAAAAGCTAGAAGTAGGATGGATCAAAGAAATTAGAGAAGATATGAAAGAATCGGGAATTTCCCTGACCGACGTACAGAATAAAACTGGAAAAATTACAAAGCTAAAAGATAAAAGCATTAGATTTAAACAAAAGACAGACAAACGACAAAATACAACGAAGAGGGTGTTTACGGATGAAGAAAAGAAAGCAAGATCTGAACGGATGAAGAAATACTGGGCAGCTCGAAAGAGTAAAATAACACGCTTTTCTCAGAAAAGATCCAACTAAAATTGACTTAAGTGGTCCCATGTTGGCCGTAAAAGCATAATAATAATAATAATAATAATATTACACAGAGAGTTCCTAATCAAAAATAAATTTATGATTTTACGTTTCAACATTTCCAGTCATTCTAGAAGCTTTCACATACTGCTTCATGCTTTGCCACCCAAACCGTTTCAACCTTGTCCTCAAATAATAATCTCTACAATACGTTGTAAGAACAAATGAATTTTTATCGGAATATATTTGATCTATATAATCTAGAATAAGAAACAAATACTTTAGGAATGGAAGAATATTCTCTTCTGAAAATTACTAGGCGAGTAAAGATACAGGGCAATGTAATGTTTCACAAACGGTTAGTTTACCGGGTTAGAACGGTTGTAACTCTGTTATTATTTAAATATCTAGAAAAAACATAAATGATAAGAGGGAACAGTAAAATGATAATGTAGTAATAAAGTGACATGAAGAAAAAAGATTTTAAAAAATTATAAAATTTTACTGAATTTACACTCAGAATAATAAACAAATCGACGTGATGTAAACAGGATAAACATTTTTGAAAAATACGTTCCTAAAGATTTGGAATCGATCGATTCCAGAACATAAATACATTAAATTGACCGTTAAAAAAGAATAAAAGGTAATAATTTTGAGCTACAACAATAGGCTGAAGGTGATTCACAGTGAAAAGTACCATAAGTTAAAGCACAATTTAATTATGAAGACGAAAAACAAAGTTTATTAACAGTAGCAAAAACGTTTTTATAATAATATCAATAGAAATAATTTATTCACCTCATCAGAATAGAATTGAACAAAAGAAATATTCTTGCATTGGGGGTTGATAACACTGAATGTGAAAATAGAAGGAGAAAAGATTATGGAGGTAGAAGAATTTTGTTATTTGGGAAGTAGAATTACTAAAGATGGACGAAGCAGGAGCGATATAAAATGCCGAATAGCACAAGCTAAACGAGCCTTCAGTAAGAAATATAAGTTGTTTACATCAAAAATTAATTTAAATGTCAGGAAAAGATTTTTGAAAGTGTATGTTTGGAGTGTCGCTTTATATGGAAGTGAAACTTGGACGATCGGAGTATCTGAGAAGAAAAGGTTAGAAGCTTTTGAAATGTGGTGCTATAGGAGAATGTTAAAAATCAGATGGGTGGATAAAGTGACAAATGAGGAGGTATTGCGGCAAATAGATGAAGAAAGAAGCATTTGGAAAAATATAGTTAAAAGAAGAGACAGACTTATAGGCCACATACTAAGGCATCCTGGAATAGTCGCTTTAATATTGGAAGGACAGGTAGAAGGGAAAAATTGTGTAGGCAGGCCACGTTTGGAATATGTAAAACAAATTGTTAGGGATGTAGGATGTAGAGGGTATACTGAAATGAAACGACTAGCACTAGATAGGGAATCTTGGAGAGCTGCATCAAACCAGTCAAATGACTGAAGACAAAAAAAAAAACACCATAAATACTGAAATATACTGGTAGATTAAACTAGTGAACGTTATATTTGAAAGAATTACTGGCCTATACGATGTAACAACTTCAATAATACGATCTGGGTCAAAAGTAGATTCAAATATCATTAATTATTCTGAAACAAATACAACAGTTTAATTTGTACAATTATAAATAATAGAATCATAATAAGAGAAGTTCATGGGAAAATTCTCAGAAGAATGTAAAATTAAAATAGGAATAAAGCAAAGGGGTAGTTTATCGCTAATTCTTTTTAACCGTGTCTTAGAAAAATTAAGAGAACAGGAGAAAAAGATGAAAAAAATTGGTACACACCGTGAAATAAAACCGGGTTGGAAGTTGAAAGTTATTTGAATTAATTGCCAAAACTTTCCTAATGACACTGCAATTTTCTCAAAAAATTTCACATAGTAGGAGAACAAGTAAACGGTATAAAAGAAATCGCAGATAAAGTAGGGTTCAATATTTCCTTCAATAAAGCATTACTGATAACCAATAACAAAAATTCAATTCAAAATGTGGAAAAATAAACGAAGTTAATAAATTTAAATATCTCTGAGAAATTATCCAAGTTAACGGTTTATATAAAGATGATGTTCTTACATTTTATTTTTATTAAAGAATTCTACTGTGAGCAACATAAAAAAGTAAAAAAATATGATCCAAATAAGGGAAAAAAGAAAACGCCCCTCAAACTGTTTCTCATATAATTAATAACTAATTATCTTAACCTGTCAGGAAAAGATTTTTGAAAGTGTATGTTTGGAGTGTCGCTTTATATGGAAGTGAAACTTGGACAATCGGAGTATCTGAGAAGAAAAGGTTAGAAGCTTTTGAATAGCGGTGCTATAGGAGAATTTTAAAAATCAGATGGGTGGATAAAGTGACAAATGAAGAGGTATTGCGGCAAATAGATGAAGATAGAAGCATTTGGAAAAATGTAGTTAAAAGAAGAGACAGACTTATAGGCCACATACTAAGGCATCCTGGAATAGTCGCTTTAATATTGGAAGGAAAAAATTGTGTAGGCAGGCCACTTTTGGAGTATGTAAAACAAATTGTTAGGGATGTAGGGTGTAGAGGGTATACTGAAATGAAACGACTAGCACTAGATAGGGAATCTTGGAGAGCTGCATCAAACCAGTCAAATGACTGAAGACAAAAAAAAAAATATCTTAACCTCAAACAATCAGATTTTAGTTAATTCTTTGAATACTTTGTCGCAGTTATGCTAAAACTTAATGACCTAAGTTTAAATATATTACGGCAACATATATAATATACATAAAAATCCACCACCAGTTAGTAAAATCCAGTTAGTAAAAATCCACCCAAATTAATAGTTAATAGTTAGTATATGATTAGTAGTTAAGACACAGATTCTTCTTATAAACTACCCAAATTAATGGTTAATAGTTAGTATATGATTACTAGTGAAGACAGGAGATAGTTAAGACAGATTTTTTTTTTATGTATATATTAATGTCACCATAATTAAGCAAAGCAAATTTTTTTTAAACATTAACATAGAGAAAATATCAATCGGCAACTTTTCTCCAAAGAAATTAAAAATTTAATCTGATTGAGGGGTTAAAATTATAATTATTATTACTGTTATGTGTATATTTTTATATAAACTATAATTTTAACTTATCCCTTTGTTTTTTATTATTTTTATTATTATTGAATGACCAAATGAAGTAAAAGTTCTTTTTGTTTTTCACGAATGTCCTGATTCTTTTAGTAATCGTTCCATGTTTTATTGTACAATTTATTTGTACTTATAAACCCTTCCTGCAAGTTTTTACAAATTTTAAGTAATTTTTACATATTGGTTAATATTTTTATTGTCTTTTTCCACAATTAAATATTAATTGCCTTCTATTTGTAATTTTGGTTTGAATCAACACTCTCAGAGTATATAATCGACTATATATATAAAGGCAAATCAAGTACATTAAGAACACACTGAAATTGTTGTGGACAAATTTCAAACAAATTAAAAATACGAAAAAATTTAGGTACTCGGGTGAAGTTAACAGACTAAATGAAATGGACAAGGGAACAAACATTGTCAGTACCAGTAAATTCTAACATCCTATGGCCTTACAAAGAACATATACAATATGAAACAGATCTCAAGGACGGGCAAGATCAGTTACTATACAACGGTAATCCAAACGCAAAGCTCTGAACAAAGGGGAATAGGTAAATTGGAACTTGCTGAAAGACTGATACAAGGAAAATCCTAGGGCCCAGAAAGACTAACGAAAGGGGTCCAGAAAGAGAAGAAAGAATACGGTAATCGAAAGCGGTCAAAAGAAAGAAGGATGTTGGACATTGAAAGAATGAAGGAGTATTGGAGGGCTGAGAAATAATTCATTTCATAACGATTAAGACCTCTTGTGTGATAAATGAATGAATATATCTGTTGATAATTAACATATGTAACAATAAAGCTATGTAACATTTTTTAACTGGTTTTTTGAAAAAAAAAAGTATATTATTTTCAGTCAAACGGTGGATTTGAGGGGTTGAAATTGAATTTTCTTTACGTTTTGAGGTACGAGAAGTACTAAAATATCATTCACTTAAAATTTAAGTTCCTTATATACATTAGCGTACATCATTTTCATTGAAACTTAGATATGCTGTAGTAGTGTAACTGATGTTGTGCGTGTGAAAATTTGATGAAGACCGTTTGAGTTATTGAACTTATGAAGTGCATTGTACTGTGAAAATCAAGTGCATTTCAGACTGCGAAATAGCGAAGGTCTCATAAATGAAAAGTTTGTCAAAACTGTGAGAGAATTCATTCTAATTACATAAGTTTATTGTTTGAAATGTTTGGAGATGTTTTGTTAAGAATGCTAGATATCACAATCAGATTTTAATTAACTGAAAATTACTTTCTAAAAATCATGAAAAAATTATAGAAGTATAGTTTAAATAATAAGGTCACTTTTGTGTATCTAAAAAGCCTAACAACTTATTTATTTCCTATTTGAATTCTATATTACTAAAATAATATTAGATGGAAAATAATCTGTAAACATGTACAAAAGAATACGTGTAAAACAATACCGATTGTAAATAAATGTAATATTACTGCTAATAACAACTGAATTCATTTTGTTATCTAGGATATACAAGTGATCTCAGAACTAATGAAAGCATAATATTACTGCCAACTTATAACATAATATTCTACTGGTCTCGTTCCATCATTCTAATAAACATTATCTAATTTAAAAATTTTAATTAAACAGTTACTTAAAAAATTCCAGTAATAACTGGTTTTAATTTTAAACCGATGCATTTTTCATTAAATTCATTGAATAATTACATTTTTTTTTGAGGAAATGAACTAGTCATTACCCCAAAAATTTCTTAAGCTATAGATGCAAATTAAAATTTAAAGCAGCAGTTTATTCACAACAGCCTTTATATGAAAGCTGTCTATGTAAACTGGTGCGTTACCTCAACTGAAATAATCAGTATATGTCATAATGCCTAATATGCACTTTTCTATTAATTATTTAAACAATAATTAATCTTTCTGCATATACCTTTTTTGTAGTATATGTAACAATCTTTGGCGTACACATTTTTTATTATAAATAATTTAATTAATAAATTGATAAACATTTTACCAATAAATTAATAGATTGTAAAACTATTTTTCAATAAACTGCATTGCATAATCTTCACCTAATTTAGGCTGTAGCAAATTTCAACCGATTGCATCATCTTTTTTTTAAATTGTAGGAATTCATTATATTTTTAAAAATATCAGTCATATATATATATATATATATATATATATATATATATATATAGAACTATCGCATGAAAATAAACAAGAACAAAACAAAAGTAATGAAATGTAGTAGAAATAACAAAGATGGACCGCTGAATGTGAAAATAGGAGGAGAAAAGATTATGGAGGTAGAAGAATTTTGTTATTTGGGAAGTAAAATTACTAAAGATGGACGAAGCAGGAGCGATATAAAATGCCGCATAGCACAAGCGAAACGAGCCTTCAGTAAGAAATATAAGTTGTTTACATCAAAAATTAATTTAATTGTCAGGAAAAGATTTTTGAAAGTGTATGTTTGGAGTGTCGCTTTATATGGAAGTGAAACTTGGACAATCGGAGTATCTGAGAAGAAAAGGTTAGAAGCTTTTGAAATGTGGTGCTATAGGAGAATGTTAAAAATCAGAT
The DNA here is from genome assembly GCF_047948215.1 of Lycorma delicatula. Lineage (NCBI taxonomy): Eukaryota > Metazoa > Arthropoda > Insecta > Hemiptera > Fulgoridae > Lycorma > Lycorma delicatula. The sequence continues at coordinate 82,734,948 of NC_134465.1, forward strand.
GGGTGGATAAAGTGACAAATGAGGAGGTATTGCGGCAAATAGATGAAGAAAGAAGCATTTGGAAAAATATAGTTAAAAGAAGAGACAGACTTATAGGCCACATACTAAGGCATCCTGGAATAGTCGCTTTAATTTTGGAAGGACAGGTAGAAGGGAAAAATTGTGTAGGCAGGCCACGTTTGGAATATGTAAAACAAATAGTTAGGGATGTAGGATGTAGAGGGTATACTGAAATGAAACGACTAGCACTAGATAGGGAATCTTGGAGAGCTGCATCAAACCAGTCAAATGACTGAAGACAAAAAAAAAAAAAAATATATATATATATATATAGAGCAAGCAGCAGTATATTGAACAAACTACAAATTATTAGAATTTGCAATTTATAAAAACCAAAATGTTGCCATGAAAGCATGGACAAAAGACTACAGCCTTGAAACAATTTTTTATTAAAAAAAATATATCAAATTTAAAAAAAGAGAAAATCATATTAACATATAAATGTCATAAACAATAAATATTATATTAAATACAATTTAAATGATTTATCTATTTCATAAAAATTAATTTTCTAATTTTTTAACATTAGACAGTCTAAAGCACGTGGCTTTATAATAAATCAGTAACCGGCCAAAATTGAATATTAATTTGTTATATTAATTTAAATACTTAATAACTGTTATTCCTCGCATAAATATGCTGCTTTTCAATAAGTTTACCCTAATTTTACCTTAAATCCAGGAAAATAACTTTTTAAGCTAATACGAAACGATGAACGATGTTTTCGGTTCGGAATCTGAACAACGTTTGACAGGTTTGTGGGGTCTACAAAAGTCTGATAATAATCATCCGTGGTCATCTATTTTTGTTTACTAGAATATTTTTAAAAAAAATACGTTTATAACTTTTAAATAAATAATATTTGTAAATAAAACTAAATAATATATATTAATTAATGTCTTAATTACAATCAGTTAATAGTTTTAATTATTTACTTCTTTATACAATTAGGTACTATTTTAAATACAGATCTCTTTATTTAAATTTAAGTTGGCAAAATGAGAGACCGTTGTTTTTTTTATCGGTTTTACTTAACGTGTATAATTATTTGTAACATGATTTTTTTTTTACAATAGAAAATTTAATAAATAAAGTTACAAATATAAATAACTAACAACATTAAATAAAAATATTTTCAAAATATACACATCTTTAGAAGAAATCCCGTAATAGGTTTAGTGTGATAACCAAATCATATGTTTCGCGATTTCTAATTTACTTAAATCGTTTTGTCAACCTAACCTATCTTGTGTACGATTATATGAAAACTAACTAACTTACTTATATGAAAAACTATGTTCATAAAGGTATTAAATTCTTATTGTGTTATTTTAAATTAATTAGTTATAGTTAAGCTTAAGTATATCAAAAATTAATTAGATTAGAAATAATCTTTTTAGTTTTAATGTAGTGAGGTTATATTACTTTTTTCTTCACTTGTGTGTAACTACTCGTGACAATGTTAAAAAAACTGCTGAAAAATTAATTTTATCGCGCGGTTGATACACACAACCAAAAAATTACGGAATCAGAGATTTATAGGGGGGTAAAAATTAATCCACTTTCATGGAATGAATACAGTATGTGGTTTCCAATATGACAGAATTTTAGAAACGTCTTTCATTGAAACTGTTCCGAAATCGACGATTTTTTTTTAATCGATTATCGTAGTAGATTTTTATATTAAAAAAATATCGTTACATCGTGTCCTCTTAACCTTCATTATATATTTTACCGCCCTCAGCAAAAATTTAAATTACTATTTTATGAATTTATTTGTAAATTTATTTTGTAATTTTGATCTGTAATACAAGATGTTTCTGTATTTTAGGTTAATATTATGCAACCTAATCTATTTGTCGGACTCCGTGGCGCGAGTGGTAGCGGTCTCGGCCTTTCATCCGGAGGTCCCAGGTTCGAACCCGGTCCAGGCATGGCATTTTCACACGCGCTACAAATTGTTCATCTCATCCTTTGAAGCGATAACTTAACTGTGGACCCGAAGGTAAAAAAAAAATTAATCTATTTACACGTTTCATTAGTATATAACCTCTGATGTCATTTTTTATACATTTAGCTTCAATTATTGTAATATACGTATAAAATAAAACAGATTGTTAAATTACGGGTTAATATTAATTTTGTTATAGGAAACAGTGTGAAAATAATAATTGCGAGAAGATAGTACTGTCGGATAAAACGTTATGGGTTCGATTTCGGGTTACGATTGACATTATTATCAGAATTCATAACGTGAAAAAAAGCAATTTAAAAAAAATGCGCGTGATAGTGGGCGGTTAACTCGCGTGGTGCGAGTGATAGCGTCTCGGCCTTTCATCTAGAGGTCGCGAGTTCGAATCCCGGTCAGGCGTGATATTTTCACACGCTATAAAATTGCTATTTCATCTCATTCTGTGAAGCGATACATAACGGTTGGCCCGGAGGAAAAGAAAAAAATAATGCGGATATTCTGGATGTTGTCGTTGCGAGTAAAATAAATTTTAAAAAACCTATTATAAATGTTCGTTTAATTCATGTCGGATAACTTTATAAATCATCGTACATCGACGGAACTGCTTGCCGACGCGCTGTCTACAATTTACTTTGTGCTATGTGAGTCACCCTCTCCAATCGCCGCCAGACCAGTCCTTGATCAAGGTTAAACTACTAGCGCTGTGCGGAACACCCGTTTGTGTAAAGTACATTTTAACAAAAATAATAATTAACGAATAAATACGCGTACTTACAAGATAAATACGTAAAAGATACTTTTTTATGCGATATAATTAATTTTAATATATTGAAATAAGAGATTAAATTTAAAAAATTATAAATATAATTAATTAACAAACTTAATCTACGCTCGCTTCGCTCGCTAGTCAAGGTTAGCGAGTGTAGGTTAAGTTTGGTTAAATTACATTTATAATTTTATTACAAACATAATTATCAACAGACAAATGCCTCATTAACCTTGACCTTTATCATATTACCATATTTCTTCTGCTTAATAATTATTTTTGATGGCAGGCATTTTACGAAAAATTACCCAAATTGATTCTAAACGGATTATTTTATAAATATTACAAATAAAATCATGTTTTGAAATCCGATTGTGTTATGAGATCGAACCCAGGATCTTCAACTTAAGCTTTTTTTTTTTTATTACCGATACTCGGATATACATTACGAATTGAGGTACTTATGATCCAAGCCGGGAATCGAACCCGAGACCATTTCAGCATATCTCGATTTTTTTTTTATTATAATGCATAATATTTTTTTGAATGAAACTGTTAAATTAAATAAAACTGTGTTCTGAGGGAAGATTAAGTCTATTTTTTAACTTATTTAATATTTATTATAACAAGTATGTGATTTTGTGCTGATACCGAGAAAAAATTCCAATTTTTTTTTGAACATAGGACGGTTAAGAAATTATAACGAAAAGAACTGGAAATTATACGACGCTTTAACTCTAGACGAGTACAAAACCTGACTTTTTCTGCTCGCGGAAACGATAATACTATTTTAATTCGATAATTTATTATTATTAAATATTCACCGTATTAGGTTGGAGGTTGTGTGGAAGTACGGTATTGAAATTTTGAAGCGAATTAAAATTTCAAGCCTGACCGGGATACGAACCCCGGGACCTTTCGGATAAGAGGAAAGATATTATTACTCCACCTCGGAAAGTGGAGTAAATATAATTATTGAGAAAAATACTAATTCTAAACCGAGAACTGAATCTGAGATCTTCAGTTTAGTCTTACTTTCAGTAGTGAAACCCGACTAAACCGGCTAAAATTGTGATCCGGTGTCAAGTCGAGAATCAAATCCGTATCTTTCACTATATCAGTCGGTTTCTCTACTGCGTTACCGAGGTGACAAAATTGATTACAGAAATGAAATGAGACACGAAAAATTATTATTATATGTTACTTTGTGATCTCTAAATATAATTTTTGAATTAAATCCATACTAAATGTGTGTTTGCGTGTTCGTGTGTGTATTTGTATTTTAGGCGGGCTGGGCTGTACTGTGAAATACGGTAGTCGGCTTGATGAGATAAATTTAGAAATAATCCTTTTATATAACCCCCTTATGTATTCATTAATATTTCTTATGATCTTTATTAAAACAAAATGATCCTGTTGTTTTTTTCTGATTAGTTACTAAAGACGGATAGGGTCTACGTTTTTTAAATTACTTTTTTATATTAAAAGAAGTAAATATTTAATAATATGTTAACGGGCGCGCACGAGTGTTTTATTTTTATATCCAAGGGCAGTTATACAGTATGCGTGAATGTAAATTATATCCAAATTGAATATTTGGTAAAAAGAAATAATTGAAAACCTTATCGTTATAGTTTGGGTACCTTGGTTACGTTCATTTGTTAATGTGCACATCGGTTTAAGCAAAAATTTGGTTCAGTTATTATTATGTATAATAATGTCATGAAATCTGTAAACATGAATATTAAACTGTCTGTGTTGGTCGGTCGGTTGTTATGAGTGAGTTAGTGCATTTTAGAGGGCGGGCTTGTTACAGTGGTGGGGAGCGACAGGAAATCACGTGGTGACAATGAAGCTTATGAAATACAGCGGTCAGTCCTGGGTTGTTTACACAGTTAGGTTACAAATTAGGTTATAGTTTCTGTGTCCTCTCTTGTTTAACAGTTATTGTTACTTCTTGTACATTTCAGATAATGATCCTCATTATTGATCGCGGTATGTTTTTCTTATATTATTTTAGTACAGCTTGAATAAGTGTTATTATTTTTGTTTGCCTGTTGTAGGTACTTACGCGGTTTGGTCCACCCCAAACAAAAGTTTAATTGTTATGACGATGCAAAAAATGTGCAAACAATGAAAAATGCTTAACGCGCATTAAATTGAAACTGAAAGACCTGATTAACTAAATTTTATTTGAAAATTACAAACGTCAAACAAAACTTTAATTGTAAGGCTATTCCTCTGAAACGTGTTTACAAAAATAAAAAATCGTTATAAGGATACATTTTACGCCACATATGACTGCAAAAGTTCTCTGTGGGTACCAAAACAGTTGCTTATGCATTTCTTTTGAATTTTGCCGTTTTAATTCGATGTGATTGGTGTACGCACCGGTTTGAGGGTCAACGAAATTTTTACAACGATAGACTGTAAAACGGGTGTATCCAAGATCCTTAAAATTTCTGTAAACTAACCTAACCTAACTTAACAATAAAAAAAATATTGGGGTGGAACAAACCGCATAAGTGCCCTATTGTATCCGTACTTATCGTGTAATGCATTTTATAATATAATTTGCACGCTCTTCAATAAACTCTGGAATTATAACGGTCAAGGTCGCTATGTTAAATAGAAAAAAAGAACTAAAAGTTCACATTACAGCAGATGACTGTCCAGATCGGTGTTTCTCAACCTGGTGTGTGTCCCCCCCCCCCCTATTGGTTGTGGGGGGGTGATAACACTAAATGGGGCATGCAAATATATCTGAAAGGAAAGCAAAACAAAATACATTTTGACTTAATAATAAAATACACATTTATACTGATATAATACACTTATAAATAGGATGGTATCGGTAGTGCGCACAATGCAATGTATTTAATAATTAACTTATCAGTTCTAAATTAAAAACAAGTTTAATAATTTTACACCGGTCAACAAAATTTTTAATTTTTTGTTTGTTAAATAAAATGGCTATTTCTTATATTATTTTGTATGCTAATTTCTTATATGTTAATGAATTTTTTCTATCGGGCTTAGTTTTTTAATATTCAAAGTTTCTTTCGAAACAAAAAATGTTATAACACTTTCTCTTCACTTGTTTCACACGTAAACTTCAAAAAATGCACCAAAAATGTTGGCAGATTAAGTTTGTTTCCTATCTCTTGTAAACAACATGACATTGTCGTGCACTATCAGCGTCCTTTCTAACCGTGACGTTAACTATTACTCAATTTAACGATGTAGATTAATTTGTTACATAAAATAATCTTGCTTGAATGCTTACTAAGAGAAATAATTTTTGGTAGGTCTACCGATTGGTTTTTGCAGATAATGAAATACTATTTTGTGCCGTGGTCCATTACTAAAAGTAAGTAATGACATATAGTTAATTTTCTTAATTGTACATAATATGAATGTGAATTTTGAACCCGTTCTACATTAATTAATTATTTACAGTTGTTTTTTTTTTTTTGTCTTCAGTCATTTGACTGGTTTGATGCAGCTCTCCAAGATTCCCTATCTAGTGCTAGTCGTTTCATTTCAGTATACCCTCTACATCTTACATCCCCAACAATTTGTTTTACATACTCCAAACGTGGCCTGCCTACACAATTTTTCCCTTCTACCTGTCCTTCCAATATTAAAGCGACTATTCCAGGATGCCTTAGTATGTGGCCTATAAGTCTGTCTCTTCTTTTAACTATATTGTTCCAAATGCTTCTTTCTTCATCTATTTGCCGCAATACCTCTTCATTTGTCACTTTATCCACCCATCTGATTTTTAACATTCTCCTATAGCACCGCATTTCAAAAGCTTCTAACCTTTACTTCTCAGATACTCCGATCGTCCAAGTTTCACTTCCATATAAAGCGACACTCCAAACATACACTTTCAAAAATCTTTTCCTGACATTTAAATTAATTTTTGATGTAAACAAATTATAATTCTTACTGAAGGCTCGTTTAGCTTGTGCTATTCGGCATTTTATATCGCTCCTGCTTCGTCCATCTTTAGTAATTTTACTTCCCAAATAACAAAATTCTTCTACCTCCATAATCTTTTCTCCTCCTATTTTCACATTCAGCGGTCCATCTTTGTTATTTATAATTACTATATCATCAGCAAATCGTAGCATCTTTATCTTTTCACCTTGTACTGTTACTCCGAATCTAAATTGTTCTTTAACATCATTAACTGCTAGTTCCATGTAAAGATTAAAAAGTAACGGAGATAGGGAACATCCTTGTCGGACTCCCTTTCTTATTAGGGCTTCTTTCTTATGTTCTTCAATTGTTATTGTTGCTGTTTGGTTCCTGTACATGTTAGCAATTGTTCTTCTATCTCTGTATTTGAACGCTAATTTTTTTAAAATGCTAAACATTTTATTCCAGTCTACGTTATCGAAAGCCTTTTCTAGGTCTATAAATCCCAAGTATGTCGGTTTGTTTTTCTTTAATCTTCCTTCTACTATTAATCTGAGGCCTAAAATTGCTTCCCTTGTCCCTATACTTTTCCTGAAACCAAATTGGTCTTCTCCTAACACTTCTTCCACTCTCCTCTCAATTCTTCTGTATAAAATTCTAGTTAAGATTTTTGATGCACGACTAGTTAAACTAATTGTTCTGTATTCTTCACATTTATCTGCCCCTGATTTCTTTGGTATCATAACTATAACACTTTTTTTGAAGTCTGATGGAAATTCCCCATTTTCATAAATATTACACTAATATTACAGTTGTATTGATTCTAATTGTGTTATCTAGATAATATAAAACTATAAGTAACTCTTCAGGCTTTATGTTTATAGTTAACTTAGACCTAACTTTTTGGTGTATCTTTTGTCTGAAATTTTTTACCGTTTTAATATTATTTTTAATGCTTGTAAACAAAGTTGCGTTTATTATTCGTGCTTGTTGTTAGTTCTAATTTTCATGTTAATTATTTTTAATATTATTAAACCATACTGGATATTGCCGCCAAATAAGAAGTGTTTAATACTTGTATTTAAAGAAACGCATCAATATTTACTTTCTCGCACATGATTTAAATGTAAGCCTCAAAAGTTTTTGTTCATAAACTCAAATTTGTAATAATGCTATTGTGAAATGCATAGCGCATTTATTCGTTGAACAGCGTGACAAAAAACGACATAAAACTGAAGTTATTAATAATTGAGTTTCAGATTAAAGTAATTTTTCTTCCAAGACGTGTAGCTAATTATCGGCTCTTTCCTGGAATAATAGGAATAGCTGATATAAATAGCCGCATAAGGAATTTTGGAAGAAAGAATTTTGTTAATCTGAAACCGGTAGTCAAACTTTAAACCTTATATACTCATTAATTAAAAATTAAATGTAAAAAAACATATTTGGAGAATTAAAACTAGAATTCAGATTTTTAAAGGAAGAAAAAATGGAACAGGTTAAAGAGTCAGTTTTTCTCCAATTTTGTTTTAATCGTTTTAAAACAAATTTTAACTTTTCCCTTCTACAAAACTATTCAAAATTTATTTATATTTGTGATTATAAGCTCAAGTTATGTGAACGCTTCCAAAAATTCTACTTATCTTTTGATCTCAATGCGTTTAATAAATACTACATGTTAATTAATTCCTAACATTATATCTTGTCATATTTTTTACCATTACCTAATTATAACTAACTCAACGGCGGGAGGGAGGCTTGGGTAAGATGATACCCTAGTGCAACTACGTACAGTTTGATGATTCCACAACATTGTGCATAGTAAGATCCTGGAAATTTAAACTTATAAAGTAAAATGGTAATGGCCGAATGATGAATGGCCTAACAAACCCCTGGCCAGCCTAATTATACAGTGAAAATATTTACGATTCTTCTTTTATATGTAATAACGTTCTTTTAAATCTTTGATTCTCAAACTTTTTCTCGTTGCTCACATTAGAATCAAAACTTTGCTAGCGCCCCGAAATTTTTAAACTTAACCATCCTTAAAAAATAATAATTGCAATTACTGTTTTTAAGATGCGCTCTTAAAAACAGTAACGTTTAAAAACTAATGTTTTTGAACGTGGCATATCCTATTTCCGAGTTGAAACTTAGATTTTAAATGAGAGCAATTATAATGCACATTTAATCATATTTAGAAGTATTTTTATTAAAATTGCTTTCAAAAAAATTACAATTGTATCTATACTGTTATATAACAACAATAATGATAGCGCATTCAACATAAATGGCAGAAAGGCTCCTGGAATAGACGGAATACCAGTAGAATTACTGCGCAGTGCAGGTGAGGAAGCGATTGATAGATTATACAAACTGGTGTGTAATATTTATGAAAATGGGGAACTTCCATCAGACTTCAAAAAAAGTGTTATAGTTATGATACCAAAGAAAGCAGGGGCAGATAAATGTGAAGAATACAGAACAATTAGTTTAACTAGTCGTGCATCAAAAATCTTAACTAGAATTTTATACAGAAGAATTGAGAGGAGAGTGGAAGAAGTGTTAGGAGAATACCGATTTGGTTTCAGGAAAAGTATAGGGACAAGGGAAGCAATTTTAGGCCTCAGATTAATAGTAGAAGGAAGATTAAAGAAAAACAAACCGACATACTTGGCGTTTATAGACGTAGAAAAGGCATTCGATAACGTAGACTGGAATAAAATGTTCAGCATTTTAAAAAAATTAGGGTTCAAATACAGAGATAGAAGAACAATTGCTAACATGTACAGGAACCAAACAGCAACAATAACAATTGAAGAACATAAGAAAGAAGCCCTAATAAGAAAGGGAGTCCCCGACAAGGATGTTCCCTATCGCCGTTACTTTTTAATCTTTACATGGAACTAGCAGTTAATGATGTTAAAGAACAATTTAGATTCGGAGTAACAGTACAAGGTGAAAAGATAAAGATGCTACGATTTGATGATGATATAGTAATTCTAGCCGAGAGTAAAAAGGATTTAGAAGAAACAATGAACGGCATAGATAAAGTCCTACGCAAGAACTATCGCATGAAAATAAAGAAGAACAAAACAAAAGTAATGAAATGTAGTAGAAATAACAAAGATGGACCGCTGAATGTGAAAATGGGAGGAGAAAAGATTATGGAGGTAGAAGAATTTTGTTATTTGGGAAGTAAAATTACTAAAGATGGACGAAGCAGGAGCGATATAAAATGCCGAATAGCACAAGCTAAACGAGCCTTCAGTAAGAAATATAATTTGTTTACATCAAAAATTAATTTAAATGTCAGGAAAAGATTTTTGAAAGTGTATGTTTGGAGTGTCGCTTTATATGGAAGTGAAACTTGGACAATCGGAGTATCTGAGAAGAAAAGGTTAGAAGCTTTTGAAATGTGGTGCTATAGGAGAATGTTAAAAATCCGGTGGGTGGATAAAGTGACAAATGAGGAGGTATTGCGGCAAATAGATGAAGAAAGAAGCATTTGGAAAAATATAGTTAAAAGAAGAGACAGACTTATAGGCCACATACTAAGGCATCCTGGAATAGTCGCTTTAATTTTGGAAGGACAGGTAGAAGGGAAAAATTGTGTAGGCAGGCCACGTTTGGAGTATGTAAAACAAATTGTTAGGGATGTAGGATGTAGAGGGTATACTGAAATGAAACGACTAGCACTAGATAGGGAATCTTGGAGAGCTGCATCAAACCAGTCAAATGACTGAAGACAAAAAAAACAAAAAATTCAACATAACAATACAATAATTTAAACAAAGCTTTCGATTGAAACATTTTTTGTATGTAGTAGGTATTTAATTTTAGTTTGAAAGATCAGGAAAACATAATTTTATCCTTTTTTTTAATCAGTCATTGCCTTCATTGACCGTCTGAACAACCCCAATTTTCTTGGGCCCCGTGAATGCCTCCAGCGCTCACAAGGGAGCATTATCACCCGCTTTGAGAATGAATGTTAAACTAATTGTTTTTTAATCGGGTACAAAATCTTGAATGTTAATTTATAACATTGTAATTTAATTTCTAAACTTGCGGTTGTTTTTCTTTATGGATTGCATATCTTATTTTACTGCCTAAAAGTGTTAGTTATGTGCTGTATTTACATATTTTATTTTAAAACTTTATTATTTTTTCCTTAGAAATTCCATTGGGCTTTCGAACAGTATAAGACTTCAGGCAAAACTAATGTTCTTTAGCGTGTTAATTTCACTTTTTTGAGCGAATATAATATTTATAAATAACACTTCATGATGCTTGTATCAGAGAATTATATAATCCAGCAGAAGTAAACGGAACATGAAAGGGTAAGATCATAGGTGGTTCTGTTACTTAATTTGTGTTAAGTTAATGTGTAGCATTAAGTATCTTCAAAAAAATGACTATGTAAAGCCAATCATTATTTAAAAAAAAAATACTTTTCAATGTTTATTCATTGTAATGAAATTATTTTCATGAAGACACTCTTTCAGATAAAACATTGTTCCAGTAAGATACAACTCTGAATGAATTCTTAAATGTAGTATATTGTTTGTTTTGAAGAAGCCGCTTTTGTTGTAGTTTAAAAAAAGTTATAGTTAAGAAAAGTTTTATAGTTTTAAAAAAGTTAAAGTCTTAGGAATTTTTGAGAAAAATTGTTAATTTTTTGTTCAAGTTATTTTATTTGGCTTTTTAAGCCGGATGAAATTATAAAGTGAATCTGCCGAAGATCTTTTTTTTTTGCCATTCCAGATAAATTTGGTAATTACAGTCGTTCAGTTGTTAATTACAATCCAATTGTCAATGCAAAAAGATGTAAACTAATAAATAGAATAATGTACAGAATCAATAGCCAAGAGTGTTATAACAGATTTATTCAGTTTTGTTTTGATAAGCTAAACTACATTTCAAACGTTATAACGTCCTGTTATTTTTATTTCGTTTTGTTTGCAATTAGACCTTAAAAGGATCCACCAGGCGTAGTCCAGAGTTCTTTCTTTTCCAAATTGTTTCAGTTTTCCCTAAACTTTTCTCTCCTTTCTTTGGTCCAGTCATCGTGTTTCATTTTCTGTTTCTTTGGAAATGTAGATTCAATCCGCTAGTTTTCTGAAAGAATTCATCAAAAATTATTATTTCTTTGGAAATATTTAATAATTTGAGTTCTTCAATTGAGAATTTCAATCGATCCTCATCGAGAACTTGCTTATTTGATTTTCTTTTTTCAAAAAAAAGTTACATATTTGTTTTATTAATTTAGTTTCATCCGTTCCATTCAAGTGACCGTAAAATTTAGTTCTTTTTCTAATTCCATGACTTTTCAAAAATTGTTTAATTTATAAATATCATCTCAATATCTTTGAGTTTTCGCAGTAGAGTTTTCTTAAAATAATTTTTTCGACAATTACTAGATTTTCCTAGAAGTTCTGTATACCTTCTGTACTATACAAAATATCTGGAAAACCATGGTTTTATAGTGTTTTTTGTTTTTTAATAGGAATTTTTTATTTTATGTTTCTTTAAGATGAAAGCCACTTTTCATTTTTTGTGTTCTGGAGATTATTTCTTTTTTTTTCTAATACATTTAAAGTAATGATTTTACGTAAGCGTTTCAACTTTTTGATTGATTCTTCTGAAATTTTCATGATTTGCATCTACTTTTATTATTCGAATCCATTATATTAAATTTATAGCTTGATTTTGTTTGCACTTTTTTCTGATTATTGAAATTTCATTCTCCCCATCTAAAGTTTTTTCCAAAGTTACCATGTCATCAGCTAATGGTAAAATGTAAACATTTAGATGTTGACTTTTGTATTTTTTTTTTACAAGTATTTGTATTTTCATATTCTATTCTTCAATCGATTTTTCCAGAGCAAAATTGAACGATGTGAGAGACCATCATCTTGTCTTACTGTCATTTTTATTTGAATGGGTTTCGAAATTCAACCTTAAATTTTAACTTTTGAGTATGTTTATTTTATAATGCTTTAGTGTTATTGACAAATTCTTTCAATATTTTAACCAGAGCTTCTATTGAATATTCCTTTAGTAATCTTAGAAATATAAATGTTAACTCCGGATCTCTAATTTTTTGGTATGATTATTATCATCTTATAATTATTTTTTTTTGCAGAAACTAGTTTCTTAGATTTTTACGTTATTTATTCTCAAACTATCTATGGTGGAAATATATATCTTTTAAAACTCAGCTCTATCAAACCAGCTGATATTTTAAATTTAACATTTTCAATTTATATCTTCAGCAAATAACTGTTTTTTATTGGCTTTTAAAATTAACTCGGGTACTACTTTAATCCAAAAGAAAAAATCAGATTTCTAGATTTTCTTATTTTTTACAACCAGACATAAAGTGTCAATCGCTTCTGAAAACTGTAACAATTCTCAAAAATACTTTCTTTTTTTTAAATCAAAAATATCCCATGTAAGTATATTCCAACTAGTAGTATTTCAATTACAATAAATAGAATTCAATTGAGAATTATTTAGACAAATTTAAGTGAAACTTATGAAAAATCTATATTTTTGTTTTCCTTTTGAAAACTCATATTTTATTTTTGGTTAATTGAAACCCAACCGCTAAAGAACATCAATATCCACGATCTAGTACAAATACATATAAAAATAACTGGCTTTACTAGGACTTGACCGCTGGAACTCTCGAATTCTAAATCAACTGATTTGGCAAGACGCGTTCTCCACCAAACAACAAAATAATTATCGTGTTATATTTTTATTAGTTTCATTCATACAGTACAATCTACAGTAATAGTAGCATTATATTATGAACTTTGTAGACTTAAAATAAAAACACAAATATCAGAATTGATAATTATTAATTTTATTATAATAATCAAACAAAATGTTAATATTTTATCAAATACAATCGTAATACATTACAGTACTGAAAAAGTTCAAAGGAATAACATAAACAGTAGTAAATATAATAAAATATTAAAATGGAAATAATTACAATAAAAAATTGAAACTAAATGTAAACCAGCCTAAATGTACATACGGTAGATTTCATCAATACAAGGAGTTAAATTAAGAGCCGGTTGCGAAGGACACAATGGACAATAATATTGGGATTCTTTTTTGTTGCATGCGCACTCGAAATTCATCGGTTTCCATTTGCTGTGAAATATGAATTGGGGTCTTGCCAATGCCTCTATAAACTGCTAGTTCCAGCCTTATTTTCTATCGGTTAATACAGATTAATTTTTAATAAGAAGTCAGTAATGATGTTCTTACACTTTATTTCACCTCATCTATCCCACAGCTGATACAATTTTTAATAAAAAAAAAACTAACACAATCGACTAGAAAAATGCTGCAAGAGTCCATTGAACATTAAAAACATGAATTGTAGCGGTTATAATATTTGTAATCCATTGTACACCGAATAAGTATGAAAGACTGATTTAAATCAGTCTTTCATACTTCTATTCATTAAAAATAAACTGTTTTCCTTTAGCGAAGGATGAACTAATGCACAAAACAAGTGAAGAAAGCCATATTCCATTGCAAGTGATAAATTTGTTGAAAAATTAAATACGCCATTTGTGATAAACCCATTTCATGATTACTGAACTAAGTGAAAAAAACCATTATTCTCAAAATACACAAAAATACATGTTTATTATTTATGCTACTGAAAAGAAATTATATTTATAAATAAGATATTAATTTTAAAAAATGAAGAAAAAATTCTGTAATATATATTCAATGCTTTATACAGGCTAAGATGTAGATCAGATAATCAGGATTGTACAACAATAAAAAATGTAAATTAAATCATTATCATTTATTGACACTAAAATTATATATACAAAACATTAAATTCATGACTAGCTCCATTACTTATATAATAAAATATAATAAATAATTTGTTAAATTAAAATAATTAATTATGGTAATTAATAATTAATTCAATGAACCATAATTAATTTTAAATAATATAATCACTGAAGGAACAATTAACTTCATTAATTATGAATTGCACACTATCTAAATTTTAGGGCACAAATAATTTGTGAACAGTACATAAGCGTGCATTAAAATATACAATTCATTTTATATTATATAATATCACCACTAATAGATTAAAATTAACAATAACAATTAAAAAATAGTTTATTACTTCAATTTTTTCTGATACTTTAAAAAAGCATCTGCATCTAAAATGCAATAATTTGTGCTCTTCTTATTTCATCTGCATGTACTTCTTTTATAATTTATTTAAAACAACATTTGTGTATATTATCAATACAATTAAATATCTTTATGATTAAAATATAATATTTATTTATAGATAATTATTAATTAAATTACACTATTTAAAATTTCTATTAAAATAATCATAGTATTAAAATATGTTTTTTAAATAATCATACATATATATATATGTATATAATTTATTCTACGCATCATGTAATGAATAGACATTAAATAGTTATGGTTAACGTTTTTCTGACATACATTTTTTACTACCTTATTAACATAATGTAAAAGAAAAATGACAACTTTCAAAATTAAGATTATTTACTTCTTAACAATAGACAAATTGTTAATCTACATTAACAGAGAATAAATTTCATTACCAACATGTTATTCTCTCAATTAAATAAAAAAAAATCAAAATAATTATGTTTTTATAAAATACATCTAAAATACTTTTTTATAATACTCAACATTTTTAAAACAATAGTAAGATCTCTCTCAACCATTCATCTGGAAGTTTGTGGGTTTGAATCCTAGTTAGACTTAGCATATTTGCAAAACAGAATATTGTAACTATAATATTTACCCTCATATTGTAACTATAGGATATAAGTTCTTATTTTTTTTTTTATACATAAATATAAAAGTAGTTTCTTTGTAACACATTAATTTAACTGTATTCCAGTAATAAATTGTCAACCAATTGTAAACATACCTACTTTTTGAAACAAGATTCAACAACTGGTAAGAATCTAGAATTATTTAATCAATCCCTTACCTATTTAATTTATATATGCATCATAAAAATACACATATATAAATAATAATAAAAAAAAACAACAAAAACTAGCCAATCCTTCCCTCCTAATGTCAAAGAAACTTAAACAAAACATGTCAAACAAGAAACGAAAAAAGTATTATTAAAAGTATACGAGAAAATTTACTTAATTGGTTTATTTTTTAACGATTTAATTTTTGAGAGAGATGCTCCTGCCAACTGTGAGCTGTAATATGTTTTCTGCAAGTAGAAGGATGTAGCACTGATGAAATCTACTGCAGAATGAGCCTAGTGTATGGTGAAAACACTTGGAGTAATGGTAGTGTATGGGAAGGTGTAGGGAATTTAAAGAAGGGCGAATGGACATCCATGATGAAGGTGGGCAAGGATCCAAGTCTGTTGCTACTGTTTGCCTGGTTGAGTGTGTTGATGACGGAGGTTTACGATAAGTGAACTTTCTGCGAAATTCCCAGAGATTCCAAGGTCTTCTCTGTACACAATTGTGACTAAAGATCTAAGGTACCAGAAATTTGTTTCATGTTGGGTCCCAAAAATTTGAGTGACGATCACAGTGAATGTCATCAGCCTTAAAGTTTCTCATGTTACAATAATGAGGAGGAGGGTGTTTTTAAAGTCTATCACTACCAGCAATAAAACTTGGATCCTGTGTCACAATCCACAAAACCAAAGAACAGTCTAAGCAGTGGATGCAAACTTCTCCAAACAAGCCAAAAAAGTTCAAACAGACACTGAGCAACAGGAAAACAATGGCTGTAGTTTTTTGGAACAATAAATGTGTCTTGTTGGTGAACTTTATAGAGCAGAGGACAACATAACAAAGGAAGTTTATTGTGAATCTTTATCTCACCTTTGCAGATCGATCCAGAACAAACTAGGAGGCATGGTTTTGATCCATGAGAATTCATGATCGTACTGTGCCAACATGATACAACATCTTCTCAAACAATTCAAGTGGGATGTTTTCAACCATCCAACGTATAATCTAGACCTAGCACCTAGTGATTTTCACCTCTTTTGAGAATTGAAGGCACGGGTGGGTGGACAACACTTCACCGACGAACTACTTCAGGAGGCTGTCAAGACGTACCTTACCTCACTGATGGCAAACTTCTTTGAAGAGGGCATCGGAAAGCTGGTGTCATGATACGACAAATGCCTCAACTGTTTTGGTGTTTATTATTGTGTACAATTAGTTTTTGTACATGGTTTCTGTTGTTCAGCAGCTATTGTGTATTTGTGTAGTAGGTGTTTACATTTTTATTTTATACATGACTTGTCTTGACAAGGCAAAACAATTTGTAAGATTAAACAGGGTTTTGGAAATGAAGCTGTACAAAGATTAAAGAGTGGTATTACAGTTTTCAAAATACCAAAAATTCAGCTGAGAGTAACTAGCACTAGTAGATAGTCAACAAGCCAAAATCCAAACCTCATTAATAACATGCAGAATTTTATAATGGAAAATAGTTAGCTTACTGTCCAAGAAATTGCAAATGACATTGAATTAGTAATGATTCAACACAAAAATTTAACAGTTGATTTAGATATGCACAGAGTGGTTGCAAAATCTGTCACAAAAGTGCTTTCATTTGAATAGGAAGATATACATTTTTATACTGCACAGGACGTTGTAAAGTCCAACAGTAATACTAACTTTCTTATGACCATAATTGGTGATGAATATTGGGTGTATGGGCACAACCCAGAAATAAAAGTTCAGTTGTCACACTGGAAGACACCATCATCTCCCAAGACTGAAGAAATTAAGTTAGGTGAGGAACAAAATGAAAACGATGCTGGTTTTTTTTTTACTATCGTACAGCTGTGTATCATGTATATGCATCCACACTGTCAACAAACAGTACTGTCTGGAGATTCTATCATCATTGTGTTGCAAATCAGGAAAAAAGGCCAGACCTGTGGGAATACAATGCAATGTGGGATAGCTGCACCTTGATAACAAACTCACATTTGTCACGTCTAACCCAGGATTTCTTGTCAGAGACAGAATTCCTCAGGTTTACCTGTCTCCCTATTCAACAGAAATAACTGCTTATGATAGTTTGTCGTTTCCTTAGGCTGAAGAAGCTGCTGAATGAATGTTTCCTGATTTAACAACTGGAAGTACATAATGACAGATATGAGAGCACAGCTGGTAGCCGTTCTAAAAGAGCACTGCAAAAATGTTTCAAGCAAGGGAAGGATTGTGGGAATAGGTTATGGAGTCATAAGAGGTCTACTTCATTCAGACATGGCATTTTCACACACACTACAAATCATTTTGTGTATTGAAACAACCACATGAAAACTGCAAAATCAATGTTTTTTGTACCGCTAATGGCGCGATTGGTAGCACCTTGGCCTTTCATCCAGAGGTCCTGGGTTCAAATCCCGGTCGGGCATGGCATTTTCACACACCTACAAATCATTCATCTCATTCTCTGAAGCAATACCGAATGATGGTCCTGGAGGTTAAACAAAGAAAAAAAGGTCTACTTCAAAGAAAACTAGGATTGGGAGCTACTAGATAAACTATTTTTCTCAGACTTTATGTATGAAAATTATATTTCATAGAGAAATGAATGGTTAAGGATTTTAGCATAAACAAGAGTTAAATTTTGGACAAAAGTAACATATTTTAATAATTAAAAAACTTTGTTAATTTCAACTACCCATCACTTAAAATACTACCAATTCTGTGTATTAACTTCACTGAAACAGCCACATGAAAACTGCAAAATCAAAGTCTCTTGTACAGTAAAGGAAATCTGAATGGTTAAGAAGACTGTCAGATTATCTAATAGAAAAACAATAGATAAATGTGCAAGTATAGATAGTTCATCCAACAAAGATCATCCTAACATATTAGCTGAAGCAATACAACCAGGTAAATACTCAACTCATTTGATATTCAGTGTCAATTAAACGGGTCTTTATATCAACATATGCCAATGTATACAA
This sequence comes from Lycorma delicatula, assembly GCF_047948215.1. NCBI lineage: Eukaryota > Metazoa > Arthropoda > Insecta > Hemiptera > Fulgoridae > Lycorma > Lycorma delicatula. The sequence continues at coordinate 82,753,686 of NC_134465.1, forward strand.
TAAACATAAATGCACGGATGTACACTGTCAAAAAAGAAAAAAATATGCTTGGTTTCTATACAAAGAAAAATTGTCTAAACAAATTTTAACATAATTCAGAATTCAATTGTCTAATTAAAACAATATAATGTAATTTCACATTAAAATTTTACTGAAGAAGGATCTTGTTGAAATTGCCCTTGCAAAAAAAAATGACTTCCTGATGTTACTTTTAACTAAGAAAAATTCCTTAGAAAAACATTTAAAAAAAAAATCAAATGATTACAAGCATAATTAACATTAAAAACCTCAAATCAGGAAAAAGTACAGTAAATAGTATTTACTGTGAAATCTCAGTTTCAATAAATTATATAAACATCATAAATATTAAATTAACTACAATCTAAATTATGAAATTTTTCTTGTGTGTGTAGACAAGTTGACTTTGGTACTATACATTTAAAATTGAATGCATAGAACACACTATAAAAAAAAAATTATCCTAAAAGTTAAATGAACGCATTTTCTAAGTTTAGATATTTTAAACAAATGTTTGAAAATTATATAAATGTATGAAATTATATTAAGAATGAAATAAAATATTTGCCAATTTAAGCTGAAAAAAAAGTTATACAACTGATGAAAAATTCTACAAAGTAATTCTACAAACCCTTTACCTGGGTTCTGAATTTTTATATCAACTGATTGTGACATAATGGTTGGTTTTTTAAATGCTTGCACAGTATCAGGTTTTGAAGAAAATGATTTTGATCATGAAAAAAAAATTGATTCTGAAAAATTAAAAATTAACACGTAAAAAATTGGTGACCATTATAAAATGAATTAGAAATGTGATTATAGACATGAAAAATAATTAATTAGTATTTATTTAGGAAACAGAAAAAGGGATGCAAAATGAAAGGTATACAGCTAATCCATAAAAAAGTGAATTCAAACTGAAAAATAAAATGATAAATTTGAACTGAGAAATAAAGAGTATGTTCAAAAGAAGATTCATAAAAATGAAAATGCATATAACATAACATTCAGAGTATAACATAAACTCTGTTTAGAAAAATTTGTTACTACTTTCAATCTGGAATTATAAGTATTGTTGCAGTCATGTTAGTAAAAAACATGAGATAATCAAAAGACTATAACAAATGCATGAAGAGCTTTAAAAAATTAACATAATCATCCATTTTTATTTATTCATTAAATTTAAGTGGTCTAGAGGCAACTTTAGGCAACTATATATATATATATGTATATATATATATATACATTAATGTACATTGTTTAATATACACAAACGAGTACATTACAGTAATTTTTTTTTTTTTGGTCTTCAGTCATTTGACTGGTTTGATGCAGCTCTCCAAGATTTCCTATCTAGTGCTAGTCGTTTCATTTCAGTATACCCTCTACATCCTACATCCCTAACAATTTCTTTTACATATTCCAAACTTGGCCTGCCTACACAATTTTTTCCTTCTACCTGTCCTTCCAATATTAAAGCGACTATTCCAGGATGCCTTAGTATGTGGCCTCTCTTGTTTTAACTATATTTTCCAAATGCTTCTTTCTTCATCTATTTGCCGCAATACCTCTTCATTTGTCACTTTATCCACCCATCTGATTTTTAACATTCTCCTATAGCACCGCATTTCAAAAGCTTCTAATCTTTTCTTCTCAGATACTTCGATCGTCGAAGTTTCACTTCCATATAAAGCGACACTCCAAACATACACTTTCAAAAATCTTTTCCTGACATTTAAATTAATTTTTGATGTAAACAAATTATATTTCTTACTGAAGGCTCGTTTAGCTTGTGCTATTTGGCATTTTATATCGCTCCTGCTTCCATCTTTAGTAATTCTACTTCCCAAATAACAAAATTCTTCTACCTCCATAATCTTTTCTCCTCCTATTTTCACATTCAGTGTCCATCTTTGTTATTTCTACTACATTTCATTACTTTTGTTTTGTTCTTGTTTATTTTCATGCGATAGTTCTTGTGTAGGACTTCATCTATGCCGTTCATTGTTTCTTCTAAATCCTTTTTACTCTCGGCTAGAATTACTATATCATCAGCAAATCGTAGCATCTTTATCTTTTCACCTTGTACTGTTACTTCGAATCTAAATTGTTCTATAACATCATTAACTGCTAGTTCCATGTAAAGATTAAAAAGTAACGGCGATAGGAAACATCCTTGTCGGGGACTACCTTTCTTATTAGGGCTTCTTTCTTATGTTCTTCAATTGTTATTGTTGCTGTTTGGTTCCTGTACATGTTAGCAATTGTTCTTCTATCTCTGTATTTGAACCCTAATTTTTTTAAAATGCTGAACATTTTATTCCAGTCTACGTTATCGAATGCCTTTTCTAGGTCTATAAACGCCAAGTATGTTGGTTTGTTTTTCTTTAATCTTCTTCTACTATTAATCTGAGGCCTAAAATTGCTTCCCTTGTCCCTATACTTTTCCTGAAACCAAATCGGTCTTCTCCTAACACTTCTTCCACTCTCCTCTCAATTCTTCTGTATAAAATTCTAGTTAAGATTTTTGATGCACGACTAGTTAAAGTAATTGTTCTGTATTCTTCACATTTATCTGCCCCTGCTTTCTTTGGTATCATAACTATAACACTTTTTTTGAAGTCTGATGGAAATTCCCCATTTTCATAAATATTACACACCAGTTTGTATAATCTATCAATCGCTTCCTCACCTGCACTGCGCAGTAATTCTACAGGTATTCCGTCTATTCCAGGAGCCTTTCTGCCATTTAAATCTTTTAATGCTCTCTTAAATTCAGATCTCAGTATTGTTTCTCCCATTTCATCCTCCTCAACTTCCTCTTCTTCCTCTATAACACCATTTTCTAATTCATTTCCTCCGTATAACTCTTCAATATATTCCACCCATCTATCGACTTTACCTTTCGTATTATATATTGGTGTACCATCTTTGTTTAACACATTATTAGATTTTAATTTATGTACCCCAAAATTTTCCTTAACTTTCCTGTATGCTCCGTCTATTTTACCAATGGTCATTTCTCTTTCCACTTCTGAACACTTTTCTTTAATCCACTCTTCTTTCGCCAGTTTGCACTTCCTGTTTATAGCATTTCTTAATTGCCGATAGTTCCTTTTACTTTTTTCATCACTAGCATTCTTATATTTTCTACGTTCATCCATCAGCTGCAATATATCGTCTGAAACCCAAGGTTTTCTACCAGTTCTCTTTATTCCGCCTAAGTTTACTTCTGCTGATATAAGAATTTCCTTTTTAACTTAACTACTTAACTATTTTAAGAAAATTTAATTAAAAGAAAATAATGACCAATTTACAATAAACAAGAAAAATTAAATCAACTACTTAGTGTTGCATCATTAATAACAAGTGAATTTATTGAAAATGCCACGCCCAAAATAATCAGCAACCAAAGAAAAACCATCTTCTGCTCGTTCAAGCTGACTATGGAATGTTTCATGTAAATCACTATTCTGCACCTGAAAAAATAAAAAACACTTCATACTAATAATTATAGTTTCAACAAAGATTATATGGTTAAAAGATCCACGAACACATACTTGTATAGAAAAAATATAATTCAAGTTCAATGAAAACTTGAATGAGAAGAGCTGAAACTAACAGATGTTGAGTCCATCTGCTAGTCTGACCCTCCTTCTCGGTCTAGTAGCCTCTATCTCACTAGGAAAATATAAAAAATGAAAAAATTCACTTTTACTTGCATCGAGAGGACTTTCTTATTATAGATCATGTTTTTATGTGCTTTTAGGAAAAAAAATATAATTTTTACTGAAATGGTTCAGAAAGATCTTCTGCCCAAATAGATGAAATGCTACTGTATAAACATGGAATTAAGGACAAGGCAAGGCAAGGCAATACATGACGCTTGAGTCGGGAGAGATTTTTATCAATTTTGATTTGCCCAATTTTTGACAACTGCATGCAAGAAAGTAAACTAAGTAGTTACGTTATTATCAAATATGTAAAATAGACAAATAACACAGATAGCTAATACATAATTATGTTACAAATGAAGGTGATGTAGCAATTCATCCTTACAGAAGACTTTTTTAAAAAATCTGCTGTTAACAAAGATACTTTTTATTCTAAGTTTGAATATCTTGTGAATTTAGTAATTTTTTATTTTAACAAAATAATTTTTTTAAACTTTTTTTTTTAAAAGACATTAAAATTATGTCAAGGATCTGCAATATCTAGAAGAGTTAACTAATGTTAAGTAATCTTTAAAGACAGTAGTATTATGGCTTATTTTAAATCTTCCATTTCTTAATATTACCAGGTAACCAGCAACTGGTGATGGTCGTACGCTGTCATCTGGGTTTGATTTACTTTCATGCTGAATTACTGAATGTTTCATATGCAATAACATGATTTCAAGAGCATTTTATAGCTACTTCCATTAGGTAAAAAACACTTCAAGCCTTCAACTCCTACATCATCATGGATTTATCAACTGATCTGTCTTTTAAATCTATTCATAACTGAAATTCAAATTTATCTATCAAAAGGTAAAGTTGCATCACACTTATATGCTACATTTTACTCTATTAAGGAAAGCTTATTCTTACTTGAGGGGTTTCTACCTTAAATGATTAAATGAGAAATTAATTTAAAAAAAGACTCGCTTGAGCAGTTTCTACAAAAACAGTAAAATTCCATTCAAACTATCCTATCTCCAGATATTAGTTTAAAGTAACATGTGTGAAGAGTGGGATAAGTCATAATGACTGAAGTTATACAATCTATAGCATTAATATTAACATTTTCAATGTGAATGTTATATCATACAATATTTAACAATATTCTATCATAAGAAATAATTAAAAGGTTAAAATACTAAGTTTTCTTGATGCAGTATTCAAAAAATTAGATCGATAATCTGTTGTCTGTATCTTACATTACATGTTATGTTGTCATGACACAAGGTTACTTTAATAAATGCAATACAGTGTTAAGAAAACAGTACTGTAAAATGTTTGCTAGTCACAGTACCAAAAATTATAGTTGCCCCATCAGTTGTATATTTATATGTAAATATACGTTCATATAGAAGAACAATTGCTAACATGTACAGGAACCAAACAGCAACAATAACAATTGAAGAACATAAGAAAGAAGCCCTAATAAGAAAGGGAGTCCGACAAGGATGTTCCCTATCACCGTTACTTTTTAATCTTTACATGGAACTAGCAGTTAATGATGTTAAAGAACAATTTAGATTCGGAGTAACAGTACAAGGTGAAAAGATAAAGATGCTACGATTTGCTGATGATATAGTAATTCTAGCCGAGAGTAAAAACGATTTAGAAGAAACAATGAACGGCATAGATGAAGTCCTACGCAAGAACTATCGCGTGAAAATAAACAAGAACAAAACAAAAGTAATGAAATGTAGTAGAAATAACAAAGATGGACCGCTGAATGTGAAAATAGGAGGAGAAAAGATTATGGAGGTAGAAGAATTTTGTTATTTGGGAAGTAAAATTACTAAAGATGGACGAAGCAGGAGCGATATAAAATGCCGAATAGCACAAGCTAAACGAGCCTTCAGTAAGAAATATGACTTGTTTACATCAAAAATGAATTTAAATGTCAGGAAAAGATTTTTGAAAGTGTATGTTTGGAGTGTCGCTTTATATGGAAGTGAAACTTGGACAATCGGAGTATCTGAGAAGAAAAGATTAGAAGCTTTTGAAATGTGGTGCTATAGGAGAATGTTAAAAATCAGATGGGTGGATAAAGTGACAAATGAGGAGGTATTGCGGCAAATAGATGAAGAAAGAAGCATTTGGAAAAATATAGTTAAAAGAAGAGACAGACTTATAGGCCACATACTAAGGCATCCTGGAATAGTCGCTTTAATTTTGGAAGGACAGGTAGAAGGGAAAAATTGTGTAGGCAGGCCACGTTTGGAATATGTAAAACAAATTGTTAGGGATGTAGGATGTAGAGGGTATACTGAAATGAAACGACTAGCACTAGATAGGGAATGTTGGAGAGCTGCATCAAACCAGTCAAATGACTGAAGACAAAAAAAAGTGGATTCTATAACTGCCATAATTTTGTGCCGGTAACTTTCCAATTGTGCCTTAAAAATAACTCATCCCAAAATCTCAGATGTGTTTGGTAATGGCCAAAATCGGACCATCGGGGTGGAAATGGAGGGGCTTTTACAAAAAAATAACTTATAACTTTCTTATTAAGTAAAATATTGACTTCATTTAAAGTTCCTACTATTCTTTGGATAAGGCCCTAAAACTTATCGAAGTAAATTTTTTTTTATATCACCAACAATTGGCCCAAGGGGTTTCAAAGACAAAAAAGAATCATACCTCGCTTAATAGGCACAGTATCAAATCGGTTTAAATTGATTTTGGGATGAGTTATTTTTAAGGAACATTACCTAAAACTTTTGTCTGTAACAATTTGTAAAATGACCAACCATTACGACAAGGGATGACCGAAATGTTGCTGGAATTATAAGAAGATGAGGCTTGTCGTATGCTAAACATGCGAAACTTTTTTTCACATGCAACCGTTGACATATTGAGTAAATTTTGAAGTTTTTCTTAACTGTAGGTGGAAATCTTTTTTATCTCCTACTTAGCACCGGTGAAATCTACCTTCTGGCGTGCTAAAAGGGATCTTTTTAATTGAAATTTTTTATTAGAATTTAGAATTTCTTTATCTTTGTTTCGACATGCAAACAATAAAACTAAGAAGAAAAACTGAAAACCTGTTTTTATAATAATCTAAAAACTATAACATTTATTCATTGTTTGTATATTTATTTTTTTTTTAAATATAAATTCACGTGTGAAAAATGTTGTTGCAGGTAAATGGTGTGTAAAAAATTGGAATCTTGTTTTTTAGTAAACTAAAAAGCACGAAACTTTAATCTGCGAGTAGTAAGGGGTGAGTAGAGCATAACATTGTTAATAAAGCACAGGATTTGTTTTATAAAATAATTATATAAAACTTTTAAAATTATATATAATTCTTGGATGACATTTGCACTTTTTTATATACTATTTTAATTATTATATTTGACAACTCTAAAAAATATTTTTATTAGATGATTTTATAATAAAATCACTGCCGTTATGAATTTACTGAAGCAACTCTGTTATCAGATATGCTTCAGCCAAACCTATTCAATTCTAGCCACATATTTTTATTTTATATGGATACTTACTGCGTCACTTTTCAGCAGTTTTAACACTGTAAATCTTTAAATTATACAAAATTTAATTTATATGAGGATCCTATAACTTCAGACCTTATGATGCATTCTCTTAATAAGCATCATCTATATTTGTTTTCCAGACAGACCTGTAATTTTTTAATCTGATAAAAAAAAAGATCCTACTAAGTACCATTATCATCTCACAACAATTTAGTATACACACCGGTCAGGAATGATGATGGTGTTACATGCATATTTATTAAGGGATTAATACGAAAATATATGCTGTGAAATAAAAGAAACGTACAGTGATGATTGTAACTTTATTATTTTTTGTATCAAATAATCATGTTATTAGAAAAACCTTTATTTATTTTTTTATATTTAATTATTTAAAAAAAAAATTACTGGGAATTCTTTCTTTAAAATGATACTTTACTTTTTAAAAAAACTGACAATGAGAAATGCTTTGAAATTTTTTGTGCGTGTGTGTACGGCAGAAAAAATAGAATTTTTTTGTGGCAAAATATTCTAAATCTTACCGATTGTAAAAGATGTATAAAATTGCTTTAAAGTAAACTGTATGGGAATGAAGTTGTTATAGTGAATTTCTATATAGACTGAATTTAGAAAATGAGGGGTGTTAGGTTGAAGGAATTAAAAGAAAAATGAAGAAAATATTTCTTAAAGATGGAAGAGTTCTCGGTGGTAAAAAATAGACTTATGAGTTAAACTATAAATCTATTGTAAAAGAATATGTATATAGTCTTTAAGCTATGAGAAAAACAATATGGGCATTTTTTCACAGATTGTTCACCGATGACAATCCACCAAAAGGCCTGTACCCCAGAAGTAACAAACTCAGGGTGTAAATATTTTAAAGAATCATCAAAATTACACCGATACAAATTCATAGGAGAAAACCAATTTGGTTTCAGGAAAAGTATAGGGACAAGGGAAGCAATTTTAGGGCTCAGATTAATAGAAGAAAAACAAACCGACATACTTGGCGTTTATAGACCTAGAAAAGGCTTTCGATAACGTAGACTGGAATAAAATGTTCAGCATTTTAAAAAAATTAGGGTTCAAATACAGAGATAGAAGAACAATTGCTAACATGTACAGGAACCAAACAGCAACAATAACAATTGAAGAACATAAGAAAGAAGCCCTAATAAGAAAGGGAGTCCGACAAGGATGTTCCCTATCGCCGTTACTTTTTAATCTTTACATGGAATTAGCAGTTAATGATGTTAAAGAACAATTTAGATTCGGAGTAACAGTACAAGGTGAAAAGATAAAGATGCTACGATTTGCTGATGATATAGTAATTCTAGCCGAGAGTAAAAAGGATTTAGAAGAAACAATGAACGGCATAGACGAAGTCCTACGCAAGAACTATGGCATGAAAATAAACAAGAACAAAACAAAAGTAATGAAATTTAGTAGAAATAACAAAGATGGACCGCTGAATGTGAATATAGGAGGAGAAAAGATTATGGAGGTAGAAGAATTTTGTTATTTGGGAAGTAAAATTACTAAAGATGGACGAAGCAGGAGCGTTATAAAATGCCGAATAGCACAAGCTAAACGAGCCTTCAGTAAGAAATATAATTTGTTAACATCAAAAATTAATTTAAATGTCAGGAAAAGATTTTTGAAAGTGTATGTTTGGAGTGTCGCTTTATATGGAAGTGAAACTTGGACAATCGGAGTATCTGAGAAGAAAAGATTAGAAGCTTTTGAAATTCGGTGCTATAGGAGAATGTTAAAAATCAGATGGGTGGATAAAGTGACAAATGAAGAGGTATTGCGACAAATAGATGAAGAAAGAAGCATTTGGAAAAATGTAGTTAAAAGAAGAGACAGACTTATAGGCCACATACTAAGGCATCCTGGAATAGTCGCTTTAATATTGGAAGGACAAGTAGAAGGGAAAAATTGTGTAGGCAGGCCACGTTTGGAGTATGTAAAACAAATTGTTGGGGATGTAGGATGTAGAGGGTATACTGAAATGAAACGACTAGCACTAGATAGGGAATCTTGGAGAGCTGCATCATTGACTTCCCTTCGGTTCAATGCCCTGTTGGGGTTTACGTGAGTTGTCTATTGCGTCTGACTTTTACATCTCTTAGCGATAAGCCTGGCCTAATTGGGATGCCACTGATGTAAATGCCTCGGCAGAAATTTGTCGATAGACATTTGCATCGGTATTTAATAACTCAGCTTATTGCCTGTAGGCCTCGTCCTGACATCTTGAATGTCCTACATTGTATTCCTCTTAACTAACTAACCGAACTCGCGGAAGTGCGAACCCCGCGCCTAGTTGTTCTACTTTAAATGAGCCAATTTCGTGAATGTCTCGTAATTCGAGGCAAAAAACACAACATACCACCAAAAATGTTGATTACAACAACGAATACTTAGTCCCGTTTCCCTTTGTGAACTCAACTTAGTTCAGGCCACACACTTAGGTTAAATTATGGACTCCGGTCTGGTCCACTAGGGAGAGGCGAACAGACCTCCTACTTCCCACCTCCTAGCGTGTCCGGTCGCTACACCACCCCCTCCATTCCTATCCAGTAGTGGCTTTAACGGAGGACATCTTCTCGCCCTCAAACTGATTGCGCACCACAGCTTTCAGTTCAGGCCCCGCAGAGATCCCGCTGATGCAAGTGCCCCGAGGGACATCTGCATCGGTAAAGTTCACCCCGAGATAGTTTTTCGTGTTTATACCTTCAGAATGAAGACAACGGACACCTGCAACTACCACGTCACCCTCAGGAACTAAGCTAGAAGCCTAACCGCGGAATGAAGAAGACCCCGCGCCTAGCACTAACTTTATTGAGCCGATTATCGAATGTCACAGGTCCGAACAAACTACCACTATAACAAAACTTTCCCACTAAAGTTTAACACAGCGAAATTTAGACCTTGTTCCCTTAAGAACCCCGCTTATTACTCGAAATGAGTTTCTTACTGACTCTCCGCTCCGGTCTGCCCGGGAGAGGAGAAGTAACACCTACTCCCACACAGCTACATCGCGGAGTCCCGCGTGACATTCACCATCTTTCGTAACCGCCGCTGCATGCCACCGAAGCGGCACCCAGAGACGCCCCGCCGACAGTATCGTTAGCTCACAAAATGCCTCCGTCGAAGCGCGACCGCACCCCCCGGGACAAGGATAACCATGCCCGTTGGCAGCGGCCGCAACTCCGTCGACAGCTTTACTCCAACACAATAACACCAATTATTCTAACCGAGGCACGCTGCCTTAAGCGCCTACCTTCGGCCAGTCAACTGCCCAGGCGGTCCCTAACCACCCAGGTTCCTATCACCTACTAAATCCCTTCGGCCGTCCTGCTCAGGGCGAGGAAGCGAAGGAAGCCAGCAACTATAGTCCACTCTCTACAGTCAACTGGAGGACTCTACGAGTCCTCCAGTTGACTCGTAGATCCAAAACAGAGTTTACTCTCTCGAGTTCCCTAGTAACTCTGGTACGCTCAGCTTCGTACCTGGGACATATGTGTAGGACATCGTCCACGGTGTCATCGACCCTACAGTCCGGACAGAAGCCGGAATCAACCAACCTGAACCTAGCCAATTTATCCCTAAAGGCTCCATGTCCGGAGAGGAACTGTGTCGTGTGCTGATTGGGGGATACCCAGCTAACCGCTCGCAACTCTCTAACATTGGGGAATATACCATATGTATAACGAGCTGTCAAAGAAGTATTCCACCTATCTTGCCAAGAGTCGAAACCTTGGTCTTTAACCTCACGCATACGCCCAGCAGTAAGAAGGTCTCCCTTCTTTGCAACATACCGCTGGCTACGTTCAGTAGCCGAAATATCTACAGGTTTGATGCCCGCGATCACAGTTACTGCCTCTCGCGAGACAGCCCTGTAACCACCGACAACCGCTAACAAAAGAAGACGCTGGGCTTGTAATAGAATGTACCTATAACATTGGTACCGCAAACGATGAGCCCAGACGGGGGCAGCGTACAACATAATGGCCTCGCAAACACCTTTGTAAAGAATCCGCATGGTACGGAAATTCAACCTCCAATCGGGATGGACCACTCTACAAAGGCCGAAGAAAGCATCAACTGCCTTCTTCGCCACATACTGAAGGTGCTCCTTGAAGAGAAGCCTCTCATCAAGGATAACACCCAGATATTTCTGAAGGGTGACATACCTAATTGAAAGACCGTCCATCACAACCCGCGGATGGCGAGTTGCAGCTAGACGGCCCTTCAAAAACATCATACTGGTTTTCTCCGCACTGAAAACCATCTTATGCTGAAGACTCCACAACCGCAAAACCCTACATGCCTGTGCCGCTCTGAGCTCAATCTCAGCACGCGAACCACCCTCAACCAGCAGCAGCCCATCGTCGGCATAAGCCACAACGCGACAGCTACCGGGCAAACGTAGCCGCATGAGAGAGTCAAACTCGATGGTCCAGACGAGTGGACCTAATACACTGCCCTGTGGACATCCTTTTGACAGGGTCTTTCCTACTTGCGAACTGCCATCGCGAAGGACAACAGTTCTTTCGCTGAAGTAACTCGAGAGAGTCCTAATTTCATCCCGCATGCAACCACGCTTCTGCAATTGAAACAAGGCAGAGGGCTTTGTTCCTAGCAAGGCTACAGATTACTTGGCTGACTTCCGCCTCAGCAATCTCCGAAGACACAGAGTCTGTGTTAAAATCTACAACCGCCGCTCGAACTCTCCGGTGATACGAGGTCTCAACAACCCCGGTATCATCGGGGAGCAGATCGTCCATCAGAAGAGATAGAACACGAACTTTCTCAACTACAACGCCGTCTTGGGTCGAGAGAGCCGACAGAAGATTGTCTTTTCTCCGCTTGTGACCAAGTACTCGATAAACAACACCCCAACGGTCTTTATTCCCCTGCTCTTGAACAAAAGAGCGCCAGGAATCTCGTTTCGAAGTCCTAATTCTATGAAAATACTCGTTCCTTTTCTGACGATACTCCACAAACAGGACCTCGCGCCGGTCAGTATCACGCGCACGCTGTGCGGCTCTCCAGAGTCGGCCCACGGCCTGCTTTATCGCAGTCAAGTCCCGAGTCCACCAACCAGCTACTCTCTCTTGACCCGTTCTCCGAGGGATTGAGAGTTCTGCGGATTCAACCACCGCAGAAGAGAAATTCTCTGCCAGGTTATCTAGAGGGACCTCGTCCAGGGTACGAGTGAACACCCGCATTCTGGCCGCAAGAATGTTTGAAAACTTGGGCCAATCCGTCCGCCTGTGCAAGAAGCGACCCTGCTGAACAGGGGCGTCCGCCCTAAAGACATCGCGCAGCCCACCTACCCAATCAAAAACTATGAGCCGATGATCGCTTTCGCAATCATCGACTACAGACCAGTTCAGAATCCTACCAGGGATATCCTTACCTATGGTAACATCAATGTTGGTACCAAGGAAGGTCCTCCGCAATCCAACCGCGCCGGCGACATTGAACACTTCAAAACGGTGCTGCGCGATGAAGACTTCTAGAAGTTCACCGACGTCATCTGTGATCTCACTGTGCCAAAGAAGCGATTTGGCGTTCGCATCAACTCCTATAAGAATAGGAAGACCCGCTATCAGCCTGATAATTCTATCCCATCTTTCCAAGTGTAAGTCAGTGGGATCTCTGTACTGAAAGTACGAACTAACCACAACTAGGTCGAAACCATCCACAGCAAGCTTAACTACGACGTGATGCGTGTCAGAGGCTTGCCGTATAAAGACACTATCTATAGACTTCCTGCACAGTACGGCGGATTTACTTTCACAAACATGGAATTTATTCCATCCTGAGAAACCTGGCAGGTCACCCTTGACAACGTACGGGTGTTGTAGAAGTAAAACATCGAGGCTTCGCTTTTCAACGACGTTACCTACTCTACATGGACCGCATAGGCACCCTGGGCATTGAGTTGACCGAACCTAACCATCGAGCGAGTTGAAGTAAACTTCAACCGCTCTCAAATAACTACCACACTCCCTACTGTTGATGGAGTGCTTATGACTCTTCCGTAACCGCTTGCAGTTAACGCAAGTCGAAGCCTCCTTCTTTTGCGGACAATCGTCACGCTTGTGGCCCTCTTCACCGCAATGCGCGCAGACCGACGCATACTTGCAAAACTTGGCCCTGTGGCCAAACCTACAACATTTATAGCACCTCTGCACGTCAAGGTATTCCTTGACGCGACAAGAAGCAAAATCGACGAAGACCCTACCCTCGGACAAAAACTTCTGGTGGAGACCAGCACCTAATTCAAAAACTCCGTGATACCGAGAGGCATCACGCTTTCCAGTCTTGAAGACTAGCCTGCACTGCTCTTTGAACGTGGCCGCATCCAAATCAGTATTCTGCTCCCGAATGAGAGATAGAACTTCTTCATCAGAGAGACTCCACGCGATGTCATATATAATGACTCGGGACTTCCTCAACCGCTTGGGGTCCACCTGAACCTGAAGCTTTTGCACCGCTGGAGAGTCCTTGATGACTTGGACAGTCTCCTTATTATCCGCAACAACAACTAACCCTTTGCTGGTCTCCCGTATGTTTTGAATCCTAAGCCGATTTCGGTCACCACGAAGGGCTTCCCGGAAATCGCGCTTCAATTCTTGACTCGTGGTCTTAGAGCCCTCTGCCTTGTTTACGAAGATTACCTCCGGCTTCTTCACCGCCTTGCTGGCCTCTCGTTTGGTTTTCAGGATCTCAGCGTAGCGCCTGGGCTGCACTGGGGCCTGAACAACCACCTTGGGGCTTGGAGGCCAAGGCCTCGAAACCCTCACTTACTGCCGTAAAAGCTTCCCTCAACTTGTCAAGTCGAGGGAGAATGGTTTTCCTTGCCCCCGCCGGGAAGCAACAGAAACTCTACCAAGTAGTCCAGTTCCTCCTGGAACACTTTCAACAGCAGGGCAGAACTACGAAGTACAGGGAAGTATTGTAATCATGAAAAATTTTGGTTTTCAGATTTCAACAGAAATATCCATTTTGACCATCCCTGAATCTGTTTTGACTTGTTTCAGTATGATGTCTGTTCGTACGTACGTACATACGTATGTATCTCAGATAACTGAAAAACAATTAGCGGTAGAAAAAATGATTAGCCGTAGAATATTTAATTTTGAATTTAGGACTGTTGTAATGTATAGTTGTACACCTCCCCTTAAGATTGCAATCAACTGGACCAAAAGTGTCAAAAAAAAGTACTTATTTTCACTGGTTCCAGAGTTATAGCCTAACAAAAATTTAATTAATGAAATATTTGGATCTTACAAAGGGGAAGGCACATCAGCAAGACTCCAACTTTGTTGATGTGCCTTTCGCTTTCTTCCCTTTTTTTGTAATTTAAATATGTTGATTTATTAAGAAATATTAACCTACGAATGTATAAAATAAATTACAATAAAAATATATATATATATATATATACAAAGAAAAAAGTAATAAAAAATATAAATATTTAAAAAATATATGTAATTTTATATGCATACAAGGCAGTTATGTGATGTCCACATCAGTTTTTTTTAAATATTTAGTATCTTCATGTATGTAAATTCATACGTATTATTTCATCTATTAAATAATACTTAATATTATTTTAAATAATTAATATAGACTTTAATCATATCGCCATTTTTTATTTAATAATTGTAAAACTTTGTATTTTGTGATATTATCTAAGGTTTTATCACAGTTTCTGCTGATCCATTCAGACAAATGCTGTGCAGTTCTTTTCTTTATCCATGGTGTAAGCATATTTATTCACTTCTGGAGGGAGCTGTATAATATATTATTATTATATACTGATCAGATTAAAAAATGTATTTATATATGCCTTGACTAGCAGATATCAATGCCAAGAAGAAAATTAAAAAATGCATACAAATTAAAAAAAAAGTTTCAGTTTTTTCTATTTGCAAACTAATCTATTCTGAGCATTAGTTCTTATCTATTATTTGGAATAAACTCTTAAAATTCTAACGCTTTTTATGTATTAAACTATTTACATCAATTCCTGTTCTCCTGAAATCAATTAAAAATTAAAGGAGAAGGAATCCCTGTTTAGATTTCAAAAATGCTTTAATAATCGTAGAAGTAATTTAATATTCTAAATTTTAATTTCGTGGCAAAAAACATAGAAAAAAGGAAGGTGGGAATTCCTGTTTCATATTGAAAATGAAAAGAAAACTTATTTGTTTGGAAAAAAAAGTAAAGTTCTTCCAAATTGTATTTTTGACCGTTGCAATTATTTGCTTAAATTTATCCTGAATGTAAAAAATAAAAAAAATTTCACCAGAAAAAAGTGCTTAATATTTACCCTATTCTTGTTAAATAAAATGAATTCTCAGCAAATGAATATGAATTATTTATTTTTTGTTAAAAGGCAACTGCCCACTAGTGAATATTTCTGTTGAGCTCACAGCTTAAATTTCAATTAATCAAATGTTTGCTTGAAAAATATTTATTCTGAGCATTTCATAAATACAAGTTTTGTCATTCAGTTGAATTCCTGGACAGCAGAACAATAGATAAGAATTGAGATAATGAGAAAAATATTATAGTGGTGACAAATTAATTATGCATTTTGTGATGCTGCTCTTATCAAGGTTTTATCATGATTTCCCTTGATCCACCATGGCAAATACTGGGAACAGTTCCTTTTTTATTTATGGAGTAACATAACTTTCCTTTCCTGACGTAATCTACATACCATTATATACCGAATCAAACAAAAAGATTATTCATTCATTTTTCTGTCTGTTGTCCATATATCCATTTATTCTTCCTTTATTTATTTAGTTTACCTTTTTCACACTTTACATGTGTAGTCTAAGAAGAGATTTAATGTTATTACAGGGTCCTTCAATGAGAAACCAATGGAAACTCATTAAGGGTTCTTGTTAGGTTTATGTATCTTGTCAGTAAAACTGACTAAAACAACAAATTAGAAAAAAACAATCAAATACCTACCTTGATAACAATTTAAAAGGATCTGAACACTAGTAAAAAATAAGTGATCTAGCAATTTTCTAGGAACTTGATCATGATTCTTGTGGGTGAATGTCCTGTAAAGACAGGTACAAAAGGCTTACCAAAGCTGTTTTGTCAGAGTTATAATGTTCATTACACAACAGATCTCTTTGTGAACAGTGATGATAACATTTTTATGGCTGAACTTCACTCTGATTGGCTTGTTAAGCCAATGTGTAATAGTATGTTTGACTCAATGAAGTCACCTCTTCACTTCACAATTTTCTTAGTAAGTCTGGCATGAAAGTCTTATTATTGTGAACTGATTATGCCACTTTCAAGACTTCTTTCTTTCTTTTCTGTTTAGCCTCTGGAACCAGTGTAAGTTATTACTTCAGAGGATGATATGTATAAATTAAAATGAAGTGTAGTCTTGTACAGTCTCAGGATGACCATTCATGAGATGTGCAGTTAATTGAAACTGATCCATCAAAGGACACTGGTATCCATGATCTAGCCATTTTCAAGACTGTATGGCACTAAACATGCGTACATTTTACTTACTATAGGGAAGTTAAATGAAGTTTCAATAAAATGTTATATACCAAATTAAAATTTTTAAACTTTTTCAGTGGTAATATAGATTGTACATTATCTAATGGAGCTCTCTTAGTCAGATTTATGGGAGGAAGTAATGTTGAAATTATATAAAATATTAAACACAGGAGAGCAGTATGTAGTATTTATCTTTTAATATTAATGAATCTCAATTAACAGTTGCTACTGATAATGACCTTAAATGCATTGCTACATAAACTTGCTTTTTATAACATAAAAAATTATCTGTGTTGCATGAAATAACTTTCAATACATTAGTCTGTACAAATCAATTATTTAAAAAGTTATTCTTAGAGTTTACCTTCTCTAAAATATGATACTCCAAGTCATTAATAACAACAATACCAACAATGTCACCGATAAAAAGAATACTTCAAAAACATTTTCTGGAGATATATTCTCGTGCATTTAAAATGTGAGTTTTTTGACATTTACTCATTTTTTTGTGCCGATTAATAAATTGTATTAACTTATGCTAAAACAGTTAATGTAGCAGATATTTGAAGAAGCCGGATCCAACTAAAATTACCGAAATTATTGAAAAATTTTCACAGAATTATATCTGAATCTCTGAGTTAGTATGAAACTGATATACTGGTATAGATGATTCACAATAAGCACTCAATCATAAGTTAGCATCCCTGTCATTATTTCGTAAGACCTAAATTCGAACAATAACAGCCATTAAAAACAGCTGACAGATAATTATTTTAATATGCATCTTACACAAATCAATCGTACTATTGAAAAGTGTGAATAACATTCAGTAATAAGATTTCTGTTACAGAGGGTGTAAAACCTTTTTTATTTCTTGTTTAATTAACAACCTAAGATGCCTAAGTAAAGTTATATAAATCAAGCAAATTTGCTTGCATAGTTTGGACAATTCATAAGAAGCTTTTCTTTTTTTCTGTTTAGCCTCCGGTAACTACCGTTTAGATAATTCTTCAGAGGATGAATGAGGATGATATGTGTGAGTGTAAATGAAGTGTAGTCTTGTACATTCTCAGTTCAACCATTCCTGAGATGTGTGGTTAATTGAAACTCGACCACCAAAGAACACCAGTATTCACAATCTAGTATTTAAATTTGTATAAAAATAACTGACTTTACTAGGACTTAAATGCTGGAACTCTTGACTTCTAAATCAGATGATTTGGGAAGACACGTTCACCACTAAACCAACCTGGTGGTTTAATTCATAAGAAGCTAAGTAAATGTTACTTACCGTTATTAATGTGAGGGGCAACCGACTGAGATTTTAATTTCAACTCTGGTTTCTTTAATCGATGAACTTATTCAAGTAGATACTAGAAAGAGTCAATAAAAACTTTTAATATAAGTATCAATATTGTGCGCTAAATTGTTAATAACTAATTGAATTACCATAAACCATGAGCAAGATGAGTTCTATAGTGTTTTACTGAACAATCATAAGAAAGTAGATTTTGTGTATGTAAGAACATGTATATTTGTATGTTGCAGGTACATGTACGTTCAACGATTGCAGGTGATCCAACATGGAACAAAGTCATTTCAAAAAATGGCATACTATTAACAAGAATAACAATCATTCCATGTCAGGTTTATAAAGAAGAGCGAGAAATAAAGTAGTTTCACATTGCCGGATATATATGATGAAAAGGAAGCATGGCGTAAAAGAATTCCCTTTTTTTCAGTAAGGAAAATACTGAAGACCCAATCATCTAAAATTAACCTATAGTAAAGTGATATGGATAGGGTTCTGATCTTAAAAATACAATTTTCAATGATTTTTGTAAGAACAGTATACTATTAATATGTCCAGCGCTACATAGATACGACTGAAAATAAAACAAAAGTCCCTGATACTGAAAAAATTTTAAAGAAGTAATTTTCAGAGAAAATTACTGCTTTTACTTCTAGATAATGCTCATTTTCCACACTACAAAGCAATACTTCAAATCAATGAAAATTAAAACGAAATGTCTACTAAAAATTTTACACCTCAAATTTTTTTTTAAGTTCCAAATTTCTGAAGGAATCGTTTCATGGAATTAATTTTCACAGCAACAAACAAGTAAAAATTAGTGAATAAAACAATATTAGACTTCAATACAAAGAAATCTTTGCTATCGGCACAATAAAAACTGTTAAATGATATGAGAAGTGTACAGTTGTATCTCAGGATTATTTTGAAAGATAGATAAGATTATATTTATTGAATAAACCATATTAAAACGATGAGCTTTGTCTCTTTATTTACTGAATGATCCTTGAATAACTTTAATTTCATGTTTTCAATGATTTAAATTCTTCAATTAATGAAGAGTTAATAAATAATTTTATTATTCCCATAAAAAAATTAATAAATTTTTATAACAGGATGTACATAGACAATGCAATAAAATTATAGAATCGTGGAATAATTAAAAAAGAAAAAAAAATTAGTAACCGTGTCACAGAAATAAATACGTTATGAAAAAATTAACTCTGTTAGTCTCATTATTTCTGTAGGCATTTTAAAATTTGTTAATAATAATTTTATTTATTATTTTTTTACAATCAATTTTTTCAAGGCTACTGATAAAAATTAAATTAACAGAAACTAGAACATTAAAAATGAAATAATTTCTTCATCGTAAGGAACTGGAATAACAGAGTAAATAAAATTTTTGTAAAATAATATTTACGGATTAGTTAATATATATATGATACGGTTCAGTTTATAGTAACATAATTCACTAAAGAATCTTGGCGTTTGGTCCATTACTAACCTATGCTGAAATCCTTATAAAGCCACAAATAATATTAAATATCAAAGCCCGATCTGAATAGATTGAAAAATAGAATAGATTAGAAATGTAGATCGATTAAAAATTGTATATGAATCAGAAAACGGCTGTGGTAATGAAGGATATGCGACCTGAAGAAAATGTATTAATTGTTGTAAGAGGAAGGAATTATAAATTGTACGGTTTGTTCGTGATATGGAATTGGAATTTTTAGGATATTCAAAATTAGAAAATACTATAACAGAATATAGAAAGAAAATTTATGTTAGGAAAACTAAAAAAATTATGATACAAGACGATAAGTATCTGCGCAAAAGAAGAAAGGCTGAGTTTTTCCCGTGTAAGGTTCAAAATTGAATAAATATCCATTTGAACTATCAGATAAGGAAAATATCTTCATTCCAATTTTTGGTTTATTTGGGTTGTAGACTTTGAATTTTACCCTCCCCTTGAAGCTAATGAGTGCTCTCATCTACCGATATGGACAGGCCTGGTGAATAAAACAAACAGCACTTCTGTATTATTTTGTCCATAACATTCCCGATAAATTCTTCTTTCGATAATTTTTATTTCCTTCAGTATGAGAAAAATGCAAATTCCAGAATAATAAACAAAATTCAACACGTGCAAACACATCACCGAAAAGGGAAATTTATATACCCGACTTTTAAAAAAATTAGTCCTTTATATCAGATGTGGGGTGAAGCCTCATGTTGATTATCATACCGATAAATGCTTTCGTATCACTAACATTTGGGGGAGACCGTGATGAAATCCTAGCTTCTTTTAGTCGTTGGAGTTGCTGTTTGTTTATTTGTGTCTCCATGAATGCATGTTTCCTTTCTAATTATATCTAATATTTCATCATCGAAAGAAAAATAAAAGTATTTGACCAGATCAAAATGAGATTGAAGAATTGTTCCCTGCTGAAATATTATATATTAGAATGGTAGAAGATGGAACTGGATCGAAATCACTCGCCTTCACCCGACACTTAGTCGGGTGAAGGACTACTGTCTACAAGGTCACTCTCACTCTTACTAGTGCTGCTGAAGAAATTTCAGAAAAATCTTTGTCACCATCACTTTGATGCGCTAATTGCTTGATTTCAGAATTTGTAAGAAGCTTCCTTTTTGCCATTATATGAAAAATGAGTGAAAAACAGGAAAAAAATAATGCACGCATCTTGTTATATACGTACGGTCATTGAATTCATCATAACTGAAGTAAAATAATTCCTGATAATGCTGTATCAGGAATTCCCGCCTTAAAATGATTAAAAGAACATCTCCTGCCATCTCTTGCAATTTATATGCGACTACACGAAGACAAATATCCAGTCACATTCAGGGTTAAATAAATTTTTATGGTAATTTGTGATTTCAATAAAGAAAAGTTTAACTTCAGTAAGAAAACTTTTTTCACTAAAGCGCCCCAGTAAGGATTTTACATTTTATTTCAGTCAAATCATCCCACCCCTGTTTCCAATATTTGCAAAAATTTAATACATTATTTCACCTTGAAGGTGGTACTTGTCTACCAAGTTTGAAGAAAATCAGTCGATAGGATCTAGAGTAATAAGACCAAATACAGCTAATATACAGCAAATATAGAGTTTGTGTGACCATACACACAAACTCCCATCTGACAAAAATATTTTTTGTTTTATACTCGGATTGGAATAAGATTCGTTTCCCAGAATATTTACAATTTATTTAAATCTATTTTTTATATGTCTCCTTTATGCACAAAACTTAAAAAAGACAAATTTTTTTAGAATATTTTTTGACCAATACTTCCCATTGTAGCTATAGCTGCTCTAGCAGCATATGTTGCTATAATCAGGAAAGTAAAAATCAAATTATTCCTCATCAAATTACTTCCTTGTTTATTGTATTCAGAACAAAACAGAATAAACATTATATAAAATTACATTATTATATAAACATTACTGTTTATATAATATGGATTTAAAACAGGAGAAAATCTTCCATTTTATTCTGAATAAATTAATATGTGAAAGGGACTGATTTGAGCGTTGTAATTTTACACAACATTAAAGTTTGCAAAACAAAGAATGTATTTTCAAATTGTGGCATTATGGGAATTAATTTTTATCGCACATTAATACAATCGAGGCGATGAATGAGTTAATAAATCAATAAAAATATATCAATGATGGTAATAGAATATTTATATAACAATCATTGCGATTAATAATTAAAAAATACATATTTTGTACTTGATAAATTAATTCTTTCTCGATAAAAATTATTAATTTAGATAAAAATTTCAATATTAACTATATATCACCAAAATAAATATCCATAAACCCAACTTAAACTGCTCTTTTTTATTTAAAAAAAAATCTTTAAATCTTTGAGCATACCAAATACATGTTATCTCCGCTGAATATGTACCAATAATTTCAAAGTTTTGTCTTATTAACAACAGATTTTCAACAACCAGTTAGCATTAACTTATTGGATCAAGCATTATCATTATTCAATAAATTTAAAAATTGAGTCACAGTTTTACAAAGAAAATATTTAGAAATGATAAAATAAATGCCTGCGTTACCATAACACAGCTCATTACAACAAGTTCCAACTTTTCTTCACCGAATGGGTATACCTATCCCGTGTACATCATAATATATTTAAAAACTTATAATCACACAGTCATACATATACAGTGTGTTCTAATTAAAGAAGCTACATCAATCTTTATTCTAAAAGCATTATTTTTGTTAAAATGCATATTTTGCTGTGAGATGGGTAACTGGAGCTGAAGTGAGAAGTACTGTAATAGCCTACGCATTAGAGTATTGCCACTGTGTTGAATATTGGTTTTTGAACAAGGCTGCATAATCATGCATTTATTAAAATGCAGTTACTGTTGAAGAAAGTGTATTCATTATGGTTACTTATTTAGAGATGAAATCTTATGCTGCGTGTCAGTGTCAATGACTGTTGAATCATTGACAGTAACTTCATTAGAGGCAACACTGGTATTTTAGGTAGTGTCTTTCACAGATGAAGCGTGGTTTCACCTTGATGGGTACTGAAAACCCACACATTTTCTTTGAATCTCCCTTACACCCACAAAAAATAAGCGTATGGTGTGTAGTTTCAAAGCAATGGATATTAGGACTCTTGTTTTTCTTTTAAATTGTGGATGCTTCCGTCTACCAAGGAATTATTTATTATTAATCCAACAGTTCATAGCATTACTGCAAGGGGATGAGCGTGACTGCTCGTTGCAACAGGACAGATGGAGATACTATAGGATATTTTTGGTGTGGGAGAATCATTTCAAAAGGATTGTGGCCAAGATCGCCTAATGTGACTAGTCCAGACTTCTTTCTGAGGGATTACTAAATAGAAATTGTTTGTAGAAGCAATCCACACTCCCTGCAGGAAATGAAGACAAGCATTACCAATAACATCTGGAAAATAGACAGGGAACAGCTAAGAAGAGTAGCCAGGAACATGGTCAAATACGTTGACAAATGCATAAAAGTGAACGAACATCATTTTCATTCAACACCTGTAAATTTTTATGTAAGTGTGTGCCAATATACTGTTATTTAACAAACATTCTGTTAAATTAGCAGAGGACTTGGTAAAGATCTTTAACAAGTTCTCATTTAACAATTACAATTGATAAATGTCACAAAGTATAAACCTCCAATGGACATAATAGTGTTTTCATCTATCAGACACCATAACAAGAATTATATCTTTGAAATTGTTTTCATTTCAAAAAAAAACTTCTAAGACGTACATTTCATTGTGTTGAACAGTAAATCAATTGATATATTTCTTTATTTTTTTAATAACACCATGATGAAACTATAAATAATTAAAAAGTCACACTTAACTAAATAAAATATTAGTCAACCGATTAAAAACACCAATTTTACATAGTCAGGCAACATTATTAGTTTTTAAAAAAAAATAGAACATCATTTAGACTATCATAACTCTGTAATCTATATTTCTAATACAAGTTTTCATACTTAATGCTCAGTGAAGTAATTAAGTTGAACTTAAATCAATGACTTAATTATTAGTCATTGATACTGACTTATTTGTTCACTGATTTTCATTTACATTAACATACTCCGACAGATAAAAATTACTTGGATGAGTTTATTAATCTCAATCAGCTTAAACTTAGGATCTCTCTGGTAATAGAGACTGTTATGTATTTGGTTTGGTGTATTTGGATTCATTGCAGTCATTACATCTTTTTTATGAAAAAAAAAAAAAAAAATGGGTACTACAGGCCATTACTAATTTTTATACATTATATTTTTTAAAAAAACAATTCAACTTTGTCCTCATTTCCAAAATAAATTACATCTTTTAAAAAATTAAACCATAACAAAAAAAAAACTAAAAGAATACTTTCAATTCAATAACATAACCTTAACTACAACAATGGAATGCTTATAAAATTCTTTTAAAAATATGATACTGCTCATTACTGACAAATGTGGCTTAGTGCCTGAGTGATAAAATTATTTCTAGCATAACTTCTTTAAAATTATTCTCACACCATTCATTAAAATAGAATTTAACAAACAGATCAAAATTTACATTTAGTATTTTTTTTTACAAATTAATTGTAAATGACATCAGTTTTACAATTCCTTTAAAATATTTTCTATAAAACAAGAGAAAAATCTCTGTATTTAAATTCCACTTATCCAAAACTTCTGATAAAATGAATTTTCTTAGTTTCAACTGAAAACAAATTCGTCTAAGTAGAACACTATATGATGAATTGCATATTAATTTTTGTTTTCACTATTACGTAATGATATTAGTTGCTTATATCCTTTTATGTTCAGTTCATTATAAAACCATATTATAAATATTAATATAATTAAATTACTGTTCTCTTACTCTAATAACAAAAAAATACAGTTTATGATTAATGCATGCTTAATATATTTTCTCTTTTCTTTTTTTTTTTTTAATAAAAATACAATTTAAAAATGACATTGACAACAAAAAAATATACATAATAAATCACAAACAGTCAAACACGTAGTATAATCATCAATTACTGATATAAACAAAAATCTTCTAAAACAAATAATGGAATTTATCAAAATTATGATTAATAACAGAAAAGCACTAAAATTTCATTAAAAAAAAATTACATGAAATATAAATATCTGTATAAAACTAATTAATTTTAATATTGATTTGAGATTAATTTTTATTCTTATGTAGTTGTAAAAAGGAAAAAACCAATAACTTATAAGATAAAAGAATTACAGTTTTGGTAGAAATAAAATTAAATAGAACAATGTTATTGTGATGTCTAGTTTCTTCAGACTTTGATTAGTTCTCACCAAATTCCTGCAACAACACAGAATATCTATCTATATTAAAAAAGTAATTATCATAAAAGATAGATTACAAATATAGTTAGTTTCAGGTGAAATAAAAACTAAGATCAAAGTTTTAATATGCATGATTCTATAAACTAATTATTATGCATTTCAATAACCAGAAGAAAATCTTTAAAGAGTTAACTTAAATTTTTATTTTATCTTGAATTGGAGTTTATATTCTAACTTTATTTGGTAACTGGAGTTAACAAATACTAAGTAAATATTTTTACATCAGGAATTTACTTTTATAACTCCAAGCTTGAAGTTGGTGGCACATACTAATACTATGAACATAGGTTTCATCTATATTTGTTATGTGCTCGTACTGTTAACTGGCTGTTTTATCACATCACTTATGTGATAAAACAGCTTTTATCACATTGATGTGATATTACAGCTTATCAGCTGCAATATCATCAATAAACTGCAAAGTAGGTACTTGTGTAGTTTTACACAGGAGGTAAATTGTTGTTAATTTCATTAAAGATGGTAACTGACAACCGGTTTAAACAATAAAGGCACTAATACAAGCAAGTATTTAGAAAATCATGAAGAATCAAAAATGAATGTTGACGGGATCAATGTTCAATGATACGATCAGCGCATGCTTAAAACTGAATGACCTACTAAACTATCATAACATGTTTAACACTTTCAGACCTAAACCCAAGTATACACCAACAGATTATTTTGTTCATAAGGCCAGAGCCCAAGTATATGTCAGGCTGCTACATTAAAATGCGTAGTAAACAGTGATAGACTTATACTCGTTGCTGGGCCTGTTGACTACTTCAGTAGTTCATTATAACGATTCAGTATGAATTTTAATGCAATCTAGTGGATGTTTTAGTTAATAACCATAAAAACAACACCTCATGTTCAAGAGCGCTTTAGGTTATGAAACATAAGGTTACTCGGTGTTGTTTATGAGCTTTGATTTGTGTTCTCGTTTCTTTTCTGTTCTTTTATTTTTAACATTTTATATTGTGTGTGGAGTGTTTTTATAGTAAATACGTGTGACTTACAAAACAAGAAAATAAATCATTCTAACGATGTTTGACAGGATGTATCTGATTCTGATATTTTCAGATGTGATAATGAAGGAAATCAACAAAATAAAAGTTTTGAAATCAACTCGAAGAAATGGTAAGTTTTGTTTTGATTCAGATTTTGAAAATTATTAGTTTGATGATGAAGATAGAGAGACCCAGACTTCAATATCAACCTGATCATCTGATGAAGATGAAATGGAAGCTGAAAGTACAGAAAACTAATCAATTTCAAAAATTCATAACTTATTTTACATTTATTATAAATTTCTGGTTGTTTTGTCATTATAAAGTGTGAAATTCTTTTAGACAGCATAACATGTCAGTGTGTAGTGATTACTACAATTTTGTATGTTTATTGACTAATACTGTGCACCATTGCTATCTTTTGTTTTTATGAAATTTTAAGGAAATTTAGATGGTGACAATTTTTTTGGTAGGTAATCTATTACAGATATTTTCATCACTAATGATAGCTCATTTCTTTCTCATTAAGATGGTACAACATATAATAGGTTATGTATATGAACTAGCTTATTGTAATTTTTTTTAGACACCTCAAAAATGCCCAGGCTTCCAGTCCAATCATTTTATTAAGGTTTAGGTCTGAAAATATTAATCGATAAGATGAAAATCCTCTCATAAAAATTTGAGAAGAAATTTAATGTACTTTTGAATTCATTTTTCAGTGTGGGAACACAAAAGATTAGTGTCTTATTCCTTCAATAGAAGTGTAGTATGCAATTCATATAAAGAGATATTGTTATTCCCAAGCTATTAAACAACCCCACGTTTAAAATTGGTTGTTACTATATTTGGCAACAACATAGGGCACTTCCTCATTGCCATCTGTAAATTACAGACCATCTCGATAAAAATTTTCCTGAATCGATAAGATGCCAAGGAAAAATGATTACATGGGTTCATGGAACTTGACACCTTGAAGTTTTATCTTCTAGGGAATCATCAGATAGTATTTTATTTAAATTCAAATAAGCTGAACTGCCTTAAGCTGCCAAGTGAAATCTCAGACAATTTCATAAATTGTGAAATAAATTTATTAAAAAAATGTATAATTCAGTCAATAAATGTGCCGCAAATGCATAAGAGCAGGAGAACAACACTTTGAAGATTTCTTCTAATATGGATTTATCAGATGTGAAAAAAAAGTTTTTTATTAAACATTTAATAACATACTCACCATCATGATAATTACACTAAAATTTCAAGTAGAAAGTTCAGAACTATCTTCATGATCTGAAGGAGGTGTGTTGTCAACAAAAGACGTATCAACATCAGAAACATTGTAATATGATGCATCTCTACGTCCTCCATCTAATCTGTTCATACCTTCTAAAGCTCTCTGATTATTTGGTTCTAAACTAAAATAGAGGATAAGATTTATTAAAATTATTAATTAAAATTATCTTTAAGAAGAAACTAAACCGACTACTGATTGCATCTATACATATATAAAAGTAAAATTTGATAACTGAATATGTCCATTTTTCTAAACATCTTTGTTTCATACAAAATTTAAACACTATGAGCGATTATTCCACCCTCTGTTAAATCTATTTCTCAATATGAGTTTTCCCCTTTTTAAAAAAACAACTTTTAAGCAGTTCTCCATTAGGGTCCATTTTACAAAATGAAAATAATATATTAAAATGTTACAAAGGTTTTTTATAAGAAACATTAAGTGCAGATATCCAAATACAACCCACCGGGTTGGTCTAGTGGTTAAAGCGTCTTCCCAAATCAGCTGATTTGGAAGTCGAGAGTTACAGCGTTCAAGTCCTAGTAAAGCCAGTTATTTTTACACGGATTTGAATACTAGATCGTGGATACCGGTGTTCTTTGGTGGTTGGGTTTCAATTAACCACATATCTCAGGAACGGTCGAACTGAGAATGTACAAGACTACACATCATATCATCCTCTGAAGAATTATCTAAACGGTAGTTACCGGAGGCTAAACAGGAAAAGAAAGAAAGACATCCACCAAATACATTCAAAATGTACAGCTAATTTTTTCTTGTGTAAAAGTAAAAATATTTACAAACGACATTATCCGCACAACCTGCGGTTTATTTATTAGCAGAAATACATGAAAAAGTATGCGATTTAAAATTTTTTTTTTCTTTTTTCGTTGGTTTAGTTGTTTATTGGATTTGGAAGAATTATATTTGAAACTTGAAATCATGATGAAAGTTCTGTTGTGGAAATTTGTTTGTACTAGTCTGTTGGTTTTGTCATCAGAATGGTCTAATTTTTTTACTGTAGTTGTATTCATGAATGAAAAAGTACATATTTGAAGAGTAATATCAATCAAAACACTTGCTTGAAAAAATTAATTTGTAAAAGCCTTGAAGATTATCGAATATAGTGTTATTGAATTGAATATTATTAAACCTTGTTATTTTCTGTGTTACTTGAGTTCTAATTTATTTAAAAAGTTTTGAAGCAAATGTGTAAGATAATAAATAATTCTTACAAAGTACTTTTTTTTCCACTAATGAATTTTCAATATCCAAAAATTTTATCGAGATGACAACAATTTTTATTACTACGAGACATTATATTTTGTATAAAGAACAAAATTTTGTTTGTGATTGAAGTTTGTACAAATTTTTTTCAAGGTAGGTTTCAATATGTCTAAAAAAAACAAATCTAAGTAAACGTCTAAAAATATTTTGCACTGAATTAACTGTTTTAACAATTATTAAAATATCTATCTAGTTTTATGGTCAGTTGAGTTGTATGTCTTTATCAAGTTAAGTCTCCAGATATCTGGCGGAGGGCTAGGTGGGATTTATTTGGTGACTGTGTCTGTTATTTATATGAAGTGATACAGTTTGGCTACAAACTTGGTTCATGAGGCCAGAATATATTATAATTTGATGCCTAGAATGAGTGGTGGTCAGAAGATACAACCAAGAAACTAATGTTTACAATTCACCTATGGTGTATAGATCTTGATGTATTCATCTATTAGATAGAAAGAAAAGTACACAGTCGCTATGATACTGAAATATTTTTCTGTTGTTCCTAGATAAGCTTTCAATTCCATTAATTCTTTTTCATCCCACATCTATTGTTTCTTTAATTATTTAATTACAGTCAAATTTCTGTAACAGTTTTGAAGAGATCCAGAATATAAAATACATTAAAGTAAATATATTTATAAAACAATCATTCAGTTAAATTGCTTAGTAAACCATCGTATAGCTAAGTGTTGTTTTAAATAAAACTGTTTTATCTTACATTATAGCAAATTTTATATTTTACATTCTAAAAACTGGTCCACTGTTGGTAAAATTTTCATACTTTTAATTTAAACCATGAAGCATCCCGTGGATTATTTGTTTTGCTTAGGTTGATTTTTTTCTTCTTTAAATCTGAGTGTTGCCATTGTGAATCTCCAAATTGTAAATTGATCTCAAGATCATAAATCATTAAACATTTTTCACGAATTTAACCATGAAAAGAAATTTTCATTTATGGTCAAAATAAAAACATTATTGAAGGAACTATTGAGAGAGTTTTGATTAGGAATTATGTAACATAGAGGGAAGAAAATGATGCTCAAAAAATATATTGGCTTGAGAGACAAAAAAAATAGAATAAATAAATTTTATAGTATGAACAATAGTGTGCAGACAATAATGAGTTCCTTAGTTTGCCATAGAGAAAGAAAAGAACTCTGAAAATATGAATGATGTTGAGGGAATATGAACTCTTAAAAAATTAAAAAGTAATAAATTACAAAAAAAAAAACGTAAAATAAAAAAATTAAATTTGTGAATGGACTTGTTTTTGATCTTTTATGTACTTTTATGACATAGTATTTTTTAACATTATCTAGCTTCCTATGTTCTTAATATGTTAGTTTTGTATTTTGTGATGTTTAGTTGTTTAAAAATGGTTACTGTTTCTGACCAGTTGAATATGTATATATTCAAATATCACATTTTTTCCATCACAACTCTACAACTCTAGAGTTTTTTTTCATTACAACTCTAGAGTTGTATCTTCTTAATTTGCTTCCTTTGAATTTGAAAAGTAATACCACTAAAATTCACTAAAAGTGAAAGTTGTACCAAGAATGATGAATTGCTATTACATAAGTTCAAAAAACGTTAATCTAAAGTGAATTCGTCATTAAAAATTATTGGTTCTATACCAATTAATTAGTTTATTAAATTTAAATATTTATAAGCTCCAACTTCATTGTGGATGATGGAAGAACCTGAAATGTACGCCCCTTTTATTATTTTAGAATCCCAATATTGTGTACATCCTAATGGCATTTAGTGTAGAATTTTATTAATCGATTCAACTCACCGTAATTGTTAATTCTGTTATTGAACAATTCAAGCATATTAATTACTTTGATGTCATATCGGTTTTAGAAAGAGGCTTTCAATGGCTTCTCATTGGTTTTAAAGAAAAAAAAAACTTGTACAGTATTCTATTAAATTGTCCAGCAGAAAAAAATGTACAAAGAGCAATAGTTACAATTTCTATTAATAAAAATGGATTAATCTTTCTGTATATTTTTAATTCAAGTAAAGATACAGAACATATTGTACAATTGTAGAATCATTGTACAATCACAGTATTAAACAATAAATAAACAGTTTCTTTGTGCCAAAAGTTGTAAAGAAAGAAAAACCTTTTGGTTCTTTCTCATGAACTGACATGTGAATGGATTTTTTCTGACAGAAACTTATAGAATGTTATAAAGTAAACAAGTTTTTTATCATGCTTTTTCAGGAAGAACTTCTTTTATCATACTTCTTTTCAATTTAAAGAAAAAAGGAAATGAATGAACTCGTGATTTACAAGATAGCAATGACCTCATTCAGTTGACCTTGGACTAGATAAATTGGTTGAAATTGCATAAAGAGATTTCATATTTCCAGTTTATATTTCCAAGATGTAGAAAACATTTAACAAAAGCATCATGTGAAGGGCAAAGTTTTTACATCAGACAGGG
This sequence comes from Lycorma delicatula, assembly GCF_047948215.1. Lineage (NCBI taxonomy): Eukaryota > Metazoa > Arthropoda > Insecta > Hemiptera > Fulgoridae > Lycorma > Lycorma delicatula. Next base: position 82,784,769 of record NC_134465.1, read on the forward strand.
GAGTTACACATGTTATTGAATTAATCTCAGTTAAATGTTTCTTTATAAATTTCTTCCATTATGAAAAGCTATGAGACTAATAATTCTTACCGGCTGCAAAGGGGTAAATAAACATGAAATATAAAAAAAATAAAAAAAAAATATAATTACCAAAAGTAAATATAAATTTTTATTACATAAAAAAATATAAATAAATATAAATTACCACTGGATAGCAAACGCTGAAATCAGATGATTTATCTGCATAAAGTGAGTTGCAAGTTTCTGATAATCCATTATCAGATTCCTTCATAAAGCTAAATGTTTTTTTTCTGATGCACAACCAACATCTAGAGCCCAGCTATCAGCAAATTCATTTACATCAGTACATATCTTACCATCAGAAGATAAGAAATCATTATATGCCTCGCTATCCATTGTGCCTAATTATCCAGCTGTTTTCCCAAAGTACCAGCCTAAAAATTATAAAAAAGAAAATGATTAAAAAAACACATAAAACATGAGTTATACAATAAACCTTCTTTTTTTAGGAGAAATTATGGATACTGTATATTAAATTTTCCAGTGATTTTTATGGCTACTGTGGCAATTGTGAAAAATGGATTATTTGATGAAAAGATTTAACAGTGAAAAATATTTTTATAAAAAATGTGGATATAAAAGAAATGTATTATTATACCCTAGCAAGATAGGGTTATTTATTAACAAATAACAAAATGGTATCTGTTTCAAATAAGGTACACAAAATATTAATTTTCACAGTCATTTAATACCCATTTTATATACCCCATGCTATACCATGAATTATTAAACTTGTTGAACTTTTCAGGGCTGCTGAACTTAGAAAATGAGACCTGCAATCCAGTAATATCAAATCATTTACGTACACAATGTTATCAATAATTATTCCTACGGCCCTTTGTCTAATTATAGTTATTTTCTTTCAAATCGTTAATAATCTGTTCACTTCAATTTTTGTAAATTTTCCTTTCACAATTTCCATAATTGGATGATCATTACTTCGTTAAATAATTGTATAAAACAAATTTATTCCTAGATGCTAAAGCAGTATGGTAAAAGTAGTATGAATCCTGAAACTGTTCATTCTGAATTGAACAGTTTAAAATGGGTAGAACAACTGTAACTTCAAATAATTACTTTATTACTTTGAATCGCTAATTTTCACTGCAAATATTTTAAAAACAAATAGTCTTTAAAATCTTTACTTTCAAGATATAGCTCGTAACAATATATAATGTTGAATACTACATACAGTTATTATTAATTTATTTTCACTAATAATTTACATATTTGTCTTTTCATACATAAATCGTAGGTAAATTTTCCTGTAGACCTAAAACAACATATAATCCTAGCTGGCTTGACTACCACTTTATAACTGCACATTTCTGATAGCGTTAATTAGCAAATGCTAATTAACGGTATAAGAGAATACTTTTGTTGATGAAGAAAAATAAAGTTTTGTCTATGATTCTAAAATATATACCTTTATATCCCGCATTACATTTTTACCAAAAAACCTAGAATCACAGATATAAGTGTTACAAAAACAAATTAGACATAAATAAACTTCACTGTATACTTTTCTTATTTAATGTTAAGATAAATTAAATGATAAAAATAATAAGAAACAATAAAAAAACTAAATATTAAAAATATTTTTTACAATTCCTTTGTAAACATTCTTGTAAATGAAAAAACTATGAAACTTAACATAAAATTTAAATTAGAATACTATCCTTACTGGTCAAAATATTTAACCTTCTTGAAAACTAGAAATAATAATATATCAATTAAAATCAGTAAAAAAATTTTATTTGTTAATTGTGTAAGGTGACTGATTAACTCAAAAGTTAAAGTTCATTTTGCACTCTATTCTAGATTCAAATCTAGCATGCCGACCAACAACCTATTTGCTTACTTGAATTTATTCACTGTAAACTCACAAGGGCCTTCTTTTAAAGAGCTTTGCTAGCAGCTTTGTAACAGCCATCTATTTCATTGAATCGACTTTACAATGCTTTTTAAACTGAGAAAACAGAGATCTCAGATAGTTCTAGTAAATGTGAGTTCCAGATACAGTAGATGTTATGCTTAAATTAAAAAAAGTAATTTCTTAAGTTACGTTTGTTAAACTGCTTTAATAAAGCAGATGATAGCTAATTGACGTGCCTCACACATTTAACAGTTCATTGAATAATGATTTAATATATTTGTGTTGACTGTTTTATTGAATGTTTTATAAGTGTATTGAAAACTTTAAAGTTTTTAATAAATATAAGAAAGAAAAAATAGCCATTTAAAATAGTATACCTTGTATTGGGTTATTGGAAGTGAGAACTACTTGTCCTACTTTATCTGATAGGCACTTTCACCATTAGGCTTATCAGCTTATCAGCCACTGGACAAGAAAGATTCCCAAGTTTGTCCATCCTATAAGATAACAAGGAGTATGGAGAATCTAACAGGAACAGAACTGACAAAGGGAAAGATTGGATCAAGGAAAAGGAAAGGGGACAGATGAAAAAGGATATCTATTCATTTGTTTAATTTATCAGTATACTGTCTCACCCAGGATCCAGTATGTAATTATAAGGAAGGTATGAAAAGTCTGTGCAAAGTCTGAAAGTTGGGACCACCAGCGCATATCGAAGTGAATTTCAGTAAGTAGCATCTTTTGGAAGAATTTACAAGTTTTTTAACCTGATCAGTTAATTTCTCTGCGTTTGGGATCCATTTGTATTGAGAAATTGGAGTGATTTCTAAAAAAATTGATGAAATAAGAGTTTCATGTATTGATTAAACATTACTTTATGAAGGGCAAATCACCTCAGAAGATTAAAATAATGGACTTGATAATATTATGGTAAATCTGCACCGTCGATTAGAACGGTTTATAACTGGTTTCAAAATTTTTAAAGTGTTCATATGAGCACAAGTGATGTCAATCATTCTGAATGCGCTGTTGAGATCACTACTTAAGAAATGATCGATAAAATTCATGATATGCTGTTGGATGATGGCAGAATAAAGATGCATAAAATTGATAATGCTGTGGGCATTTAAATTGAATAGGTGCATCATTTTTACACCAACACTTGAACATGAAAAAGCTAGCCGAAGATGAATGCCGCTATTGCTCACAGTTGACCGAAAACAAAATCGTGTGAAATGTTCCATGGGCGGTTTGCAGCTGTTTCAACAAAATTCACAGGCTTTTAAGTGTCCTTTCATTATTGCAGACAAAACATGGATGTACCGCTACACGCCTGATATCAAGGAACAATCTAAACAGTGAGTTTTCAGCAAGGAGTCTGCACCAAAGAGACAAAGGCTGTTCCTTCAGCCAGGAATATTTGGAAACTGTCTTTTAGGATTCGCAAAGATAATCCTCAACAACTAAAAAGAAAAAAAAAAAGATTCAACAATTACAGGCAAATACCATGCATTGTTATTGGGCCATTTAAAAATCAGTCTGTAAGAAAAACTTCCATAATTGGCCCTCATCCTTTTCCTTCATGATTATGCACATGCTCTGCAGTTGTAGCCGCAAAATTGATAAGAATTAGGGTTTGAAAAACTAAGTTAGGGGGTGTTAGGCATGCAAAATGAGTTCTGCATGCCCCCTATTCTCTAGATCTGACTATTATTTATTTCCCAAAATGAAAATAAGGCTGGAAGGAAGATTTTATTCAAACGAGGTGATTGCAGGAACAAATTCCTATTCTGCAGAGTTGGAACAATCTTATTACTTGAAAGGGATCAACAAACTGGAGCAACTTGGATGAAAAGTATAAGTTGAAAAGGAGACAACGTTGAGAAATAAAAAAGGTTTATCTGGAAAAATTAAATGGTTTTTATTTTTGCACAGACTTTTCAAACCATCCTCTTATTACGAACTAGTATATTATATTACTAATTAATTAGTGTAAGTTATAAAAATAGTGTATAAAAGGCCTCGTTAAATGAATTTTTACAAAAAAAGTCTTCAAAAGAAAAAGCCAGTACATTTAAAAAAATTATTTTTCTTATTGCTAAATTAATTTTAATCGATACAGAAATAGTATTTTATTGGAATTATTTTCAAAGACAAATAAACCAATGGATTAATTTGCCACTTGGCACAAGTGCAACTTAGCCCTAGGCAATCCACTGTTTTCCACTTTCAAACTGATCAAAATTATCGTTACTTGAATTTTTTACTTTACTTCACCTCTAAATGAAACCATTACTCGGATTACTATTTACGAACCCATAAATATAATATTAAAAAACAAACCTTTGAATGGTGGAAGCCAATTTACAGGATCAATGTATGGAATATAATAGTAATACAGAGTCCAGAATCTAATATTGGAAGGTGAAAATAACTGTTGAATTTCCATTACTGCCTTGTATTCAGGTATTTCCTATAAAAAAAAATATTTAAAAAAAAAACTCTAATTTATCATAATAATATTTAACTAAAAATGTTTTTCTTAGAACAAAAAATTAAGTAAATTGGTGACTTAACTCACAATATCATTTTTCATTACACAGCATGATGAAATACGATGACACTAGATTTAATAAATATTATAAACTACTCAATCTCAAAATTATACAAGAATTGTTTTATCCTTTCAAAACTAATTGAGCCTCCTTCAGTGGAATTATCATAGGCACCCACTTAAAATAAAAAGTATAATGCTAGCATACATAATGAAGAGTCAACATACATAATTATCAACATTTTCAGGAAAGAAATTATTGTGTTACTTTCAAAACTATAAAAATAAAATGTAAAAGATCAGAAAGCAAAATACACACAGACAAAAAACAACCACCTGAGAGTATACAAATTATAAGAAGGAAAAAGCAAATGAAAGAAGAGGTAAAAGTTATAACTTCTCTTTCCTTACTGAGTAACTTCAAAAATCAACATTGCATAATCCATAAATTTACCAACTGCCAATGACAAACTTCATAATTATGTAACCACAACTTTTAAACAACCTATACAGTAAATTTAAATATGAAAAACTACTTACTGCCAAATTTGGGGGCATGCCATGGAACTGGAAGCTTCTGTTCTAATTTTATCAACCCTTTATCAGGATCAAATATAAAGAGAGTTTTACTCTACCGATTCCTAGAATAAAAACGGAATTAAGAATATATAAACAGAAAGAGGTTTAGAAAATACTTTGTAATTTAATTCTAGAGTTTAACTCTTTTCTGGCTCCAGTGAAGTAAATTTTAAAGCAAAATCCCAATGTCCACTGTATTTAACTTAGTGTTGTATGTTTTGTTTTTAAAAGTACAAAAGTAGACGGTTCAGTCAATTTTTTTTTTTAATGTGATCTGTCTTCCTGTGATAATGAAATAAAAATTTTAATACTTGTTTGTTACATGGATTCCACTTGTACTTTACATTTTCTATACATAAATAAGTTTGTTTCAAATGGATCTTACTCACATGATGATTATAGTGGCCAGAACTTAACAATTCCTTGATTTATTCTGTTAATACAATACTATATAAACTTACTGAAATATGAGCTATGCCTTCTTATTTTATCACTTTGCACTTTTCCATATCCTTTCAATTGTTATGATACAAGATTCATTGTTTGGATCTAAAAAATTATATCAATGATCAATAGTGAAACATAAGACTCTCCCCGGTGAAGACTTTTGCATGATTTAAAACATTTTTTTATATACGTATAAACCATTGATAAGTACTCAACAAATCAATGCAACTTGAAATCTTTTACATTAAAGGGGGAGCACTATTTTGGGCAGAATATTAAAAATCTTTTTGAAATTCATCCATTAATCTTTTCAAGCTAAAGTGGTAAAACCATCAAACTTGGCTATATATTTAATAAAATTAATTTTTATGTGATAATCTTCCAGACCAAGTGGCATCCAGTTTGCTTTATAAAACATAAGTTTAGAAGAGAAACCACTGGTAACATACAGAAAAGAATCGATAAATTCAGCCAGTATAGCATAACAACATTACTTCAGGATAATAGAGAAGGATCAGACAAAGTATGACAAAAACTTTATATTACCCTCCTTATAGAAGCAGGAAAAAACACATTCTGAAAAATTACAAATTTAACAATAGTGTGTTTACAGAGAAAACTGATCTCTTCTGTTGGTAATGCTAAAAATAAAATTAAACCCATCTAAAGAGTGGATAATACAAATTTACAAAATACAATAATTACAATTGAGGACACAAGACAATCTAAAAAAATGATTGAATGAAAGTAAAAGTAAGTTATATGGCTCTCTAAAAAGGCCAGTTGTGGTGAGCAATCTGAGTTCAGGGTTTAAGTTGTTTAAACCTTTTTAAGAAGCTTTATGCTTTCAACTGAAGTCGCCTAAAATTATTCTTCATGTTACCTGGTTTGCACTCGTATTTTTCATTTCCAGTAAAATACAAATTAAGTATGTACAAAAAATATTTTTTGTAAGTATGTATATATATATATATTTTTTTACAAAAATGGTTCAGCTATAATTAATATAGAATACTATTAAATTCTCTATATTTAACTGAGTATTCTTTACTCTTAACAAGTACTAAATTTTATACTATTAATGATTTTTTTTAAGGAGTAAGTCAATTGTAATCTTATGTTATTTACAATTTTATTTTTCCATGATTTCAGTTTGCTTGGAATTACAATTACCTTTTTTTTTAATTTTTGATCGTATTTAGATAGCTTCATTATAATTTATTGTGTGCAGCCTAAAACTTACTGTAGTAAGTAGGTTCTATAAAAGAAAGTTTTTTTTTTAAATAATTGGTGAAAAGATCTTTTCAATCAGAAAGGTCAGTTGGTAAAATTTTTTTTTAAATAAATCTAAAAGAAAATTATATATATATATATATATATATATATATATATATATATATATAATTGATGAAAATTGTTTAACAGTCAAAATGACTATATTTTGGAGTAATTTTTGTTAATTCTCTTTCAACACTTTCTTGTTTTCCAGATATATCATAAATAGCATATTGTAAGAATAAGAGATATGGTTCACGTTTCTAGTCTAACATAATCAGCTGTAAATATTTATAATGAATGGGTTTTGTTAACAGAAAGTAAAAAAATTAAATACCATCCAATTTTATTAATTGCTTAACCTTTACTATTAAAAAATGGTTACTAAAAATAACAAAAAAAACCTTACAACAAATTACTTTTATCATAATTGCAGCATTACGTGATAAGTCATTGATATGTCTATATAAAACAGGGGTCACACGCTGTACTTTACTGTCAACATCAAAACTATTATACACAAGGATTACCTACATAAATGAATCAAATTAATAGTATTAGTCCTTGATAATATGATGAAATTAAGTTTTGAAAGAACAAATTAATACAAGCTATAACTAAAGGAATAAAAGCAAGCGCTAAAATCAGAATAGTACAAAATGATTTAAACAACAATTTCTGAAGCAGAATGAGATCTATTATTGATTTGTATGAGACTATACCATGTAGGTAGATTATTAATTAATGAGAATATTTAAGTTATTCACTAGATATATACTCAAAGTATGCAATCCAGAATGAATTTTGAATTTGAAACAATTTTGTAAATTTTACTAAAGTAAAAATTTTTATTTAAACTATACATTTCTTTCTTAGAACGTATTTTTAAGGATACTTAAGAATTGAAAGGATAGTTTTAAAAATTCAAGAAATCACGTTTCATCAAATCATCAGGAAAACATTTATCCTTCTCTCTTGTAACAGTCAAAAATACACAGATGGCATCCCCTGATTTTTCTCACCGTCAAACATTTTTGGTATATATCTGGCATACAGTTTAAGATGTAGCATAGTATTTACGCAACAATGATTCTATACACTGTACACTGTGAAATATCTGGCAGTAGCAAGAACAGATAACTGGAACTCAATGCGGTCAGATGTGTACTACATTTAACAGTTATGTTAAATGTTATAAATCTTAATTTTACATTAACTTGTCTGTAAAGACCACCTGTCTGAATGTTATACCTTCTATTCTCTTCATTAGAATCATCCTTGTTATACTCAAAATGTCACTGCACTATATTTTCCTTTATGTATACTGTAGACCCATAAATTTCACACAATTTATAATGAACTTTGGGGACATTATGATCTTTTGCACGAAGAAATCAAATCATAAACAATACATGACATCCTGAGACATCAGAAAATTATTTCATATGTATGTAGGATGTTCTAGGGGATATCCTAACAAGATCCCAAGAATTCATAGTTTATCCCATTCAGTAAGTATAGCCCTAGGATATCACCAGGAAAAGACATTTTTATATTCTAGAGATGTCCTAAAAATTTTGGAACCTGTAGGACATCCTGCTTGAATGTCTATTAGCTATCCTGAAGATGTTTTTGTGCTGTATGGGCTGCGAGTGAAAGAACTGATTGTCACAATCATTGTTATTACTGCCATAGGAAGGCAATCAATTTAATTGAAGGAAAACAGATCTAATAAACTGGTTGAACCGATGATGTGTACACATTCAATTAGCTGCGGTCAATTGCTGTTTATTAGCAACAGGTTCTTAGATTTGAAATAAGCCTTAAAACTTACGTAAAACAGATACGATATACACAAAGTTAGATTTTAGCAACAACAGATATAATTGAAAAATTGAAAGGACTGTTTTTAAAACAAGTAAATTGTTAAAATTTATATAAATAACTTATTAAGAATAAATTTAAGTATGGCTTACTCGATCGATGAATTCCTGTGAAGTTTGAATGGTAATATTAATCAGTGGCAATTTGTATTATTCTAAAACTTCACCATAAATTTCATTCGCAATTTGTCCCAATTCATATCCTGTTTCACAACAAAATGTAAAAATAAATTACTGATATAAAACATAACAAGAAATTTTTTTTTTTTTGTCTTCAGTCATTTGACTGGTTTGATGCAGCTCTCCAAGATTCCCTATCTAGTGCTAGTCGTTTCATTTCAGTATACCCTCTACATCCTACATCCCCAACAATTTGTTTTACATACTCCAAACGTGGCCTGCCTACACAATTTTTCCCTTCTACCTGTCCTTCCAATATTAAAGCGACTATTCCAGGATGCCTTAGTATGTGGCCTCTCTTCTTTTAACTATATTTTTCCAAATGCTTCTTTCTTCATCTATTTGCCGCAATACCTCTTCATTTGTCACTTTATCCACCCATCTGATTTTTAACATTCTCCTATAGCACCACATTTCAAAAGCTTCTAATCTTTTCTTCTCAGATACTCCGATCGTCCAAGTTTCACTTCCATATAAAGCGACACTCCAAACATACACTTTCAAAAATCTTTTCCTGACATTTAAATTAATTTTTGATGTAAACAAATTATATTTCTTACTGAAGGCTCGTTTAGCTTGTGCTATTCAGCATTTTATATCACTCCTGCTTCGTCCATCTTTAGTAATTCTACTTCCCAAATAACAAAATTCTTCTACCTCCATAATCTTTTCTCCTCCTATTTTCACATTCAGCGGTCCATCTTTGTTATTTCTACTACATTTCATTACTTTTGTTTTGTTCTTGTTTATTTTCATGCGATAGTTTTTGCGTAGGACTTCATCTATGCCGTTCATTGTTTCTTCTAAATCCTTTTTACTCTCGGCTAGAATTACTATATTATCGGCAAATCGTAGCATCTTTATCTTTTCACCTTGTACTGTTACTCCGAATCTAAATTGTTCTTTTACATCATTAACTGCTAGTTCCATGTAAAGATTAAAAAGTAACGGCGATAGGGAACATCCTTGTCGGACTCCCTTTCTTATTATGGCTTCTTTCTTATGTTCTTCAATTGCTACTGTTGCTGTTTGGTTCCTGTACATGTTAGCAATTGTTCTTGTATCTCTGTATTTGAACCCTAATTTTTTTAAAATGCTGAACATTTTATTCCAGTCTACGTTATCGAAAGCCTTTTCTAGGTCTATAAACGCCAAGTATGTCGGTTTGTTTTTCTTTAATCTTCCTTCTACTATTAATCTGAGGCCTAAAATTGCTTCCCTTGTCCCTATACTTTTCCTGAAACCAAATCGGTCTTCTCCTAACACTTCTTTCACTCTCCTCTCAATTCTTCTGTATAGAATTCTAGTTAAGATTTTTGATGCATGACTAGTTAAACTAATTGTTCTGTATTCTTCACATTTATCTGCCCCTGCTTTCTTTGGTATCATAACTATAACACTTTTTTTGAAGTCTGATGGAAATTCCCCATTTTCATAAATATTACACACCAGTTTGTATAATCTATCAATCGCTTCCTCACCTGCACTGCGCAGTAATTCTACAGGTATTCCGTCTATTCCAGGAGCCTTTCTGCCATTTAAATCTTTTAATGCTCTCTTAAATTCAGATCTCAGTATTGTTTCTCCCATTTCATCCTCCTAAACTTCCTCTTCTTCCTCTATAACACCATTTTCTAATTCATTTCCTCCGTATAACTCTTCAATGTATTCCACCCATCTATCGACTTTACCTTTCGTATTATGTATTGGTGTACCATCTTTGTTTAACACAACAAGAAATTAATTTAATAAATTCAGTTATTTTAATTAATTAATATTATGGCTTACCTGAAAACAAAAACTTAGTAGATACCTCTGTTGAATCTCAATGAATACTAAATTTTATATTACAGATGATTTTTTAACTAAGCAGTAAATTAATTGTAATCTTGTTATGCTACTTATGATTTTACTGTTACATGATTTCAGGTTGCTTGGGATTATAATTTCCATTTTTTTATAATTTTCAATTGTATTTAAACAGCTTCATTGTATGCAACTTACAACACAGTGTAATATTTTTATAACAGAAAATCTCTTATTTTAAATAAAATGATGGAGAGATGTTTTCAGCCGGAAAGTCAGTTTGTAATTTATTAGCCTGGCTAATTTTTTACCATTAACAATGTAGTAATTGATCATTAATGACTGGTAATTTTCAGCTTGAAATTTGACATTTACCCGTTAGATGTTGTTAAGATTCTACAACAGAAAAAATAACACAATGTCATGGTTATTCTTTCTGTAAGACTAGATGACGACATATGTAACGCTAACATGACGTTTGACTGACATGTCATATTGAGTAACCAATAAGAAGGGAAATGCTGAATAAGATTTGGAGTTTTTACTCATACTCTACTTAATTATTTTCAATAGCATTTTTTAGTTAACATTAAATCATTTTTTTTATTCAGTTTTATTTTATTTACATAAATAAATCTTTTATATTGGTTGGTACATATACATACATAATAATACATTGTGTACATCAAGCCAGGAACACGTAGGGTATGCTACTCGATGGATAAAAAAAAATAACTGCCCCCCCAGCATTTGTCTGGATGGATCAAGGAAAACCTTAATGAGAAGAGTGTTACAAAATATGATTCGAAAGCCTGTTTTTGTATCTTGAAAATTTATTTTAATTTTTTAGTGTTCCTGAAGAGATGTTATTACATTTCGGAATGTTTAGGTATAAACATTTAATAATGATGAAAAACTTAGCGATTTAATAAGATATTTCAATGCAAAACAGAGGTTACAATAACTTTTTAAAACTAATATACCAAAGATTAATGTAAACATTTATAATATTGATAGCAAAATAGTTTTTGCTTTTAACTAAATTGTTGGGAAAAAAAATGCCTTTTTCAGGTTCACTTCATATCACAGATTAACTGCATTGCAATAACTTAATTCATTAATAGGTACTAATATTTCCTGATTGTATTCTAGGAAATATATTTATAAACAATATGAACATCTTGGAATTTATTGATCAATTAATTACAAGTAAAATAACAATAACATAGTAATGTTACAACGTATTGATCAACACGGCAAGATAATTCATAAAGAATATAAACTTCAAGATTAAAAAACAGCAAATACAGACACTTGTATACATATTTAAAGTTTGTAGAATCAAAATTTACAACATAAGATAGCATAACTCTCAACAAATTCTTCTAATGAATAGATTTTTTTCAAACAAATAAATCTTTCAACTTATTTTAAAAATAAACTGTTTGCTATATACTCAAATGAGAAGGGAGATATTTTAGTAATTTAATTCCTAATTATGAATTCTCTTTTTTAAAGAATTTCTAATCATATCAAGAAATACCCCTGTTCTCTGATTCTGAAAAGATGTTCTCTGTTTCTATTGTCACATGAATGGTTAGCACAAGTTGCTGCATTCAACGAAGCCCAGTGCAGGCAGGAGTTTCAAGGATATATATATATATATATATATATATATTTACAGAAAGTATCCAAGTCTATTCTTTAATGAATCTTGACAATTAAATGTACAATTATTTTGATTGCTTATTTCTACAAGAACAGGATTTTTAAGGTTATGATTTGAAGTAGCTTTATATATAGATATATATTCCAAAAAAATAATTAAAAAAATTTAGGAAAAATATATGGATTTTAATGTTTCTAAATTATAAAACTTCACCATTTTTCATAAAGCATGTAAATGGAAAATATTTTAAGACAATGCAAACAATGTAGAAGTCTTGGCTTCAATGATCACAGATTTATAGTCCTAGAAATTTTGCTTTTTCTATCTTAACAAGCCTGTAAAGATTCTTAGTAAATTGTTATTTTTACTCTGTGCATACAAGATGAGTTTACTGACTGTAACGCACAACAATGGATAATAATACACTTCAAATAAGATTATAATTTTAAAAATATAAAAAATTATCCTTCATTCAGGGACGCAGTACAAAATTATCCTGAACTCAAAGTATCCCTCACCATCTTCTTGACAAGATAACTAACCAACCCCCTCACATTAATCCACCTTTACTAAAGCTTGTCTTCTTTTCATTCTTGAACACCTTTCTTACAACAAATTAATTAAATTCAATTTTACAAGCATACATTCTTATTAAAATAAATTAATATATCTTTAGGTGGCAAAAAAAGAAAAAGTTAACTTACCAAATGGAATATTAGTAAACAATTTATCATTAATTAAACCGATCAACATTTTAGAATAATTCTTCACATTAGTTATGAAACTGTTACCAGTAATATTCTTAGAACCTCTCTAAATCTCTTGTCAAGTTTGTATTTTTAGCAAAGTAATCTGACAGTAGCGATTCTTGTTGACTTCGATTAAATAATTCTAAAAAATAAAAAAATAAAATAAAGAATCTTTTAAATTTTAAGATTATCTTTAACATAACAATATTAAATTTTGAAATATGTTTTAAGTAAATAACTATAAATTTTTGGATTAGTACATTTTATCATTTATGCTCATAATACAATCATTTAATCTATGATAATGGTTTCTTTACAGAGTAATTTAAAATGATTCATCTGGTTCCAAAAAAGTTTATTTTTCTAATTGTATACCACATATTGACCTACCAGATCAAATGAAAGCAGAAGTCTTTGTGTTCTTAAGGATCATTACTAGATACCTTAATCAACTTAAATGATATTTAATTATTTAAGAAAAACTGTTTGAGATGACAAATTTGATAAGTAAACAACATCAACTGTAAGCATTTTTGTTTTCATTTAATACATGTTTAAAACCACCATTCTTTAATGAAGATTCTGAATATCAATTTGATTCTCAGTAAGGTTTTGACTCAAACTAGACTTCCTTTCGAGGAAATTTCTTAAATTAAATAATAATGTATATTAAATACTAATTCTTAAACAATATAAATTTTTTAACTTGTAAAAAATTTTGCTGTAAGAAGATTATATTATGCGAATCAAAAAATAATATAATACAATGTACATTTTTTTATGTAGTTATACAGTTTTATTAGGTAACATAATCATAATGATTGTAAGCAATTTGGCTTAAGTCACAATTTACTTAAGAAAAAGTTCTTCTCAAACATAAAAACATCCCTTGTTAAACCTTGAAATGATGATTAAACCTTGGAAATGATGATGCCTCATCATTTCCCTACAGCAATAGGTAAATTACTTTGTGGTATTCAATTGCCTTCTTCAATGAGCCTGATATAGAAATGCACAGTAGCATTTTAGGACCACCAAAATGCAATTGATATTCACCAAAATATATGAAAATTTGAACATGGAAGAATTCTATGCGATAATTCATACTATGTTTCTTTGTAAGCATTAACACAGATATATCTACATAAATATAATAAAAAATAAATAATAATTATTTAATAACTGTTGAATATATTGCTTGATCATAAAATATCTACAATACTTTATGCTAATTTGTAATCGTTGAATGTTTATAGCGTTTATTAATATTCATACTGATTCTAAACTGACATTTTATTACAAAAGGAAAACTTTTTAAAATAGAATCAAACGTAAAATTGTTTTGCTAAAAATGAATTTGTATTTGGTAGAAAATATCTATGCAACTCTACAAGATTCACTATCTAGTGTCAGTTGTTTCATTTTAGTATAAACCTTACATTGCAGATCCCTAACAATTTGTTTTACATAGTCTAAACGTTCCCTACTTGCCTAATATGTTTATTTTAGTCCTTTGACTTGTTTTATGCAACTCTACAAGAATTCACTATATAGTGTCAATTGTTTCATTTAGGTATAAACCTTACATTGTAGATCCCTAACAATTTGTTTTACATAGTCTAAAAGTTCCCTACTTGCCTGATGCTCCATACACCACCTTGAAAACTAATAGCCTCTTTCAGTTTATTACAAATATGTTTAGCTGTAGGAAGCACTTTTTCTTGCAAATAGAAATAGTAAACAATCCGCCTAACTAAACATTTATCAAAACCATCTAAATTAGTAATTTTGTCTTCTCTTTTATATTTTTTTGCAGGTTGAAACAAGAACATTCATCCTCTCAACATCCCATTCATTTCTTTTCTTATAGTTTCAACAGTCCTGACCAAAACCCCACTGCAGCAGCAGTTCTCTCCATACACTTTTTCACAGGAATAATAAATGGTATGCTTGGAACCACCAATTGTTGGAATTCTTTGGCCTCTCTCTTTCCATAGTGATTAATGTTCTGTACAATTTCCTGAGTTTGACTATTGAGAATTTTCCCTCTCTTAAGTTATGACATAAAACCCTCCATAATTGTTTGGGAAGACTAAAAATTGGGCAAGAAAATAAATATTCACTAAAATTAAAATAAAATTACAAAAATATTATACGCAGGATAATGCACTCAAGAAAAACCAAATATAGACGAGTATAAACAAATTAACTTTACGTGGCACGCACTACTTCACAAACTGCAACAACAAGATTCTTAATGTGATTGCAATTTATATATGAGGTTCGGCTGATAAATTTTACACACTAGTGTGCTACATGGAGACAAAAGGTACACTATCGAGTTGGGCGTGGCAGCACATGATAGCTAAAATCCCCCTACAAACCTGTGATAATGTGTTGAAATCCGTTTTTTGGTTTGTTTTCAGTAGCAGTTAAAATGGAGTCGAGTACGGCCAATATGTCAACACAGTTAAAACGGCGTGCAGTGATTGAATTTTTAACAGTAGAAAATGTGAATCCTATGAATATTTTTCATAGTTTAAAAGTGGTCTACAGTAGTGAAACTGTCGACAGGAGTACTGCGAATAGGTGGACATTGAAATTTTGCGAATGTGAAGCTGATAAAGTGACAACTGAGGATGCACCTTGCAGTGGACGACCAGTTTCTATGACTGATGAGAAACATAGAAAGGAGGTGGATGGTCTGCTTCAAAGTGACCAGCGAATCGCCTAGCAACGCATTGCTATTCAGTTAGGCATATCTAAAGAACGAGTAGGCCATATTATTGAGAAACTGGGTTACCATAAAATCTGTGCACGATGCGTACCACGTAAACTCTCTGCAAACTGAAGTTTGAGTCTATTCCACATCTGCCATACTCACTGGATTTGGCTTTGTGACTTTCACTTTTTCCGCACCTCAAGAACGATCTCAAAGGTAATCATTACACTACCGATGATGAAGTGAAGGATGCTGTGACCGCTTGGATCTGAAAAAGACCGCCAGAATTTTTCAATGATGGACTGCAAAAACTTGTCACATGTTGGGAAAAGTGTGTAATCAGTGTATGCAGGGATTATATTGAAAAATAAATACTGCATTTTTCAGCGTATTGTACTTTTATTTAATTTTTATTTCATTCAATAACTCTTTTCATTCCCATGCTACACATATATGTGCAAAATTTATCAGCCGAACCTCGTAAATGTATCATATTATTATTAATCGGATGATATCTGATTAGGCAGTATAACAAACCCCGTTCACCCACTCTGTTAAGTCTGCCAACAGTTTGGTTGACAAAGATAGGGGTAAACCTTCAGCTCACGTAGTATAATCATAGACAAAACTGGGAGACTACAAATGAGGATTCAGAAAAGGAAGATCATGTATTGAACAAATCTGGAACTTTAAAAACAATAATAAGGGATAGAATGGCAGGGCAATAAACTAAATAATCATCTTCAAGGGTTCTAAAAAGGCGTACTATTCAATTGACAAGACTCCTTAATTAACAGTCCTAGGATTATTCGCTGTGAATCCCAAAACATTTAACATTACTAAACGCTCTTATAAACAAAGACCCAAAGTAAAATTCATGGGAGAGCTTTCAAATAGTTCAAAATTAAAAATGAAGTAAGAAGAGGGGAAGGTTTATCACAAACTCTTTTTAGCTGTGTACTAAAGAAAGTAATAAGAGAATGGGGAAAAAAAGATGAAATAAATTGGAACACCCCACCAAATAAAATTGGGTCTGAAATTAGAAGAATTTGGAATTAACTGTCTAGCTTTTGCTGGGAAGAATCTCGTAACATCAGCAGAACAAGTAAATCACAAAAAAAGAAATCACAGAGAAAGGGCTAAAAATGTCATTCAAAAAGATACATTTTATGACAAACATCATTAGAAATACCTCTAAGCACGTTAATATGAAATATGGAAAAATCATAAAGTTAATAAATTTAATTATCTGGGAGAAATAATCCAAATTAACGGTTTCAATAAAGAAGCTTATAAAACAATAACAGGTAAAATAGAATTGCTTACCAATTAACAAAAGATATTTACAACAAAAAACCCATCTTAATCAAAACCAAAATCAGGCATTACTATACAATAATCAAACCATTAGATCTGTATGCATCAGAAAATAAGGAAAAGAAAATTTTAAGAAAATGCCAAGACCAATAAAAATTGGTAAAAACGAATACAAATTCAGAAATAATTTTTTTTTTTTACAAACAAAATGAAACTTAGCAAAAGATTTCATCAGAAAAAGAAGGAAAAAAATTCTTTGGCCACCTTATGAGAATGAATCATAACAGGCTCACAAAATGAATCTCAACCATATTTATATTTATTTTCCTAATTGTATGTTGCAATTTCTTCAATTAGCCAATTATTATTATTTGTTCAATCAGCTGATAACAAATTGATTTGTGAAGACAAATTAACCACTAACCAGCCCTGTGGGCTTCCACATTTACAACAAAAAGAATGGAAACTGATGTACCTGTGGTTCAGAAAAACCTAAAAGAAATTTAAATATATCTGAAGAAATACATCATTTCAAGTGTTTCTAAGAGAAGTAGTAAAAAGAAGCCAACAATGTTTGATCAGAACACAGAAAGACAAAACAAAGCGAAAGAATGAACTATTTGAAGACCAAGAAAGAAAACGCCCATAAATAAATGAAAAATGTTGCTTCACTATGTCCTCAGTCTGCCAAACTTGGAAAAAATTATCCAATGCGAATAATTATTTAATATTCAAGTATTATAAAAAAAAGACAATTCTATTCAGATACTTGTACATTGTCAACTTTAATGATCAAATTAATTTAATTGATACTGTAGATTTGAAAGGCAATATTATTAAATAAAGCACAATAAATAAATATTAAAAGCAAACAGAAGAATGAAAATAAGAAAATAACGTACTCTAATACTTCTTTCATAAAGAAAAAAAAATTAAGTTGTGCCTACAAAATGAATAAAGAAAAAATATATACAAACATAATAAAATTTAAGTATAAAAAAAGAAACACAGCAACAGGAAATTATTTTTGTTACATACGAATTGCTTAACTGAAGCTATCTAAAATAATATATTAGTCTGTTGAACATATTGAAAATTCCCCTTTGCTAATCCAGGAATGAAATTTAAATATATTAATTTTATTACAGGAGTAAACCCTACAGTAAAGCATTATTAATTGATATCGATTAAGACAGAGTAGAATACACTTAGAAAATATATATTGCTGACATTTTAACATATGATATTAAGAAATTGTATCATGAAAGAGTAAACTATTTCTGAATCTACAAACAAACAATTAATAACTCATTAATTGTTTTATTATCTTCTCAAAGATAATAAAACAAAATATATTTAATACTTCACATCCTTCAGCTTCTAGGATCCAACTTGGTGAAATGTTCCAGATAATTCAAAATCATAAACTTAAACAGGATACGCAGTTTATAATAGCTTTTGTTATTTGGTGCAAGGGAATATTGTTATTATGATATTTCTAAAAAGAAAATATATCATTAAATAATAATAATAAATGTTAAATAATACATAAATTATATATATATATATATATATATATTAAAAATACTAAGACATTTATTAAAATGGAAAACCAAAAATAACATTAAATTTCATGGCATTAAAATGCAAAATAAAATTACAGGAAAATAGTTTATACACATACAATACATTAATGAATAATTGTTTAAAATTGTTCCCACACAAACCAGAAGCTTTGTCTGATCAGGATTTAAATACAGACAGAACCTTTTGGATGAGAGGAACCAACAGCACACTACATCATGGAAGTTAGAAAAATTATCGAACATTTAAAAAAAAAAAATTGTTTATTTAATTGCTTTAAATAACAGAGGTTTATGATTATTGATGTTTTAACTTTCTACATACAATGTTCCACTGAGTTTTTCCCCTGATAATTCAACTGTATGTTTACCTGTAAATGTAAGTAAAAAATTAAATATAGTAGCGAGAAATCATAAAAATGTGAAGAAAGCCATTACTAATATAAGATCAGGGATTAAATTTATAAATAATTCATGCCGTAAAGATAAAGATATGTATTATATATAAACGGTCAGTTAAATAAACTGAATCTACTTAAGAAATTACACACGAGAAAAAATATTATTCTTCGGTACTGATGCTCTTCCCCCAAGTTTTTATAGTGTCTGATTTTGGCTTTTATAATCAAGAGTTTTCCATTTTGTAGGAATGCTAAGGAATACTTTGCATTATTTATATTAATATCAGTTTAATATTGAAAAAATGTTTGAACAATCATAACAATAAAAAATAAATTACTATAGTTAGAAAGTTGCATATAAAACTGATATTTAATACAAGCGAACTAATATTTAAAAATCAACTCGTAAATTTTTATAAAATATTTTTTGCAATATAAAATACATTTTAATAATAATGCAGATAAATTAACCGTGAGGCAGCCACTATAACTGGATAATTTACAGATCAGTCAGTCTCTTCCCATTGACCTATATTGTTGATTAACTGTATTTAATTGCTATCAAATACAGAAATTTGTGATCTAGCTAGTCAAAGTGCAAACTATTTCTGATTGAATAGTCAAGAGCAAGAAACAGCACAAATCAGTTATTCTTTAATTTTAAATTCAAATTTTTTTAATTTTGAAATGAGTGTCGATGAAATAAATGTGCGAGTAAAAGTTTGAAAATTCCTAAACTCTGCATGCCGATACAGGTACACTGTGGAAGAGATTCTTTGTGTACTCAATAGAGTGAACAAAGTAGGTAAAAAACAATGAAAAACAATTGTAATCATATAAATGTAAGCCAAGATGGGAGAAATAGGCCAGTAATGAGAAAGTATTTCCATATTTCAGATATAAACTGATACTTTCTGACAAACTGGATGCACGTAATTCTTAGACTGGAGTTTGGGTTTTGGCCTTAATTTTAATTGAGCCACCCTTTAACCCCCAAAAGAGGGTAAAAATTTGTTAACTTTGAAATAAAACATTGTCTAAGTTTTAATTATGAAAACAGTGATCGAACTAGGTAAGTTTTCTAAAGTAATACATGCCTGTTCATACTTGTAAAGAGAAGAGATATGCCAAAAATCTGACTGATAAAAGAACAGGTTGATAAACAACCATTATTATCATATTAATAAATTATCAGTTTACTTTGTACACAGTGGCATTTCGAACTTCCGTATATATGCTGAAATACATAATAAATATTCAAATTTAATAATGGGATAAATAAGATCTTTATATTTACAATTGCCTCAAAATTAAAATATGTGACAAAAAAATATCACCAAAAAAGTGTTACAGTACAACTGACAATTCAGTAGTAATACATTGGCATTGGCAGAGTGGAGGAAGTGTTAGGAGAAGACCAATTTGGTTTCAGGAAAAGTATAGGGACAAGGGAAGCAATTTTAGGCCTCAGATTAATAGTAGAAGGAAGATTAAAGAAAAACAAACCAACATACTTGGCGTTTATAGACCTAGAAAAGGCATTCGATAACGTAGACTGGAATAAAATGTTCAGCATTTTAAAAAAATTAGGGTTCAAATACAGAGATAGAAGAACAATTGCTAACATGTACAGGAACCAAACAGCAACAGTAGCAATTGAAGAACATAAGAAAGAAGCCATAATAAGAAAGGGAGTCCGACAAGGATGTTCTCTATCTCCGTTACTTTTTAATCTTTACATGGAACTAGCAGTTAATGATGTTAAAGAACAATTTAGATTCGGAGTAACAGTACAAGGTGAAAAGATAAAGATGCTACGATTTGCTGATGATATAGTAATTCTAGCCGATAATAAAAAGGATTTAGAAGAAACAATGAACGGCATAGATGAAGTCCTACGCAAGAACTATCGCATGAAAATAAACAAGAACAAAACAAAAGTAATGAAATGTAGTAGAAATAACAAAGATGGACGGCTGAATGTGAAAATAGGAGGAGAAAAGATTATGGAGGTAGAAGAATTTTGTTATTTGGGAAGTAAAATTACTATAGATGGACGAAGCAGGAGCGATATAAAATGCCGAATAGCACAAGCTAAACGAGCCTTCAGTAAGAAATATAATTTGTTTACATCAAAAATGAATTTAAATGTCAGGAAAAGATTTTTGAAAGTGTATGTTTGGAGTGTTGCTTTATATGGAAGTGAAACTTGGACGATCGGAGTATCTGAGAAGAAAAGATTAGAAGCTTTTGAAATGTGGTGCTATAGGAGAATGTTAAAAATCAGATGGGTGGATAAAGTGACAAATGAAGAGGTATTGCGGCAAATAGATGAAGAAAGAAGCATTTGGAAAAATATAGTTAAAAGAAGAGATAGACTTATAGGCCACATACTAAGGCATCCTGGAATAGTCGCTTTAATATTGGAAGGACAGGTAGAAGGGAAAAATTGTGTAGGCAGGCCACGTTTGGAATATGTAAAACAAATTGTTAGGGATGTAGGATGTAGAGGGTATACTGAAATGAAACGACTAGCACTAGATAGGGAATCTTGGAGAGCTGCATCAAACCAGTCAAATGACTGAAGACAAAAAAAAAAAAACATTGGCATCTACATAAAAAAAATTGTAAGAAGTTTTACAGGAAGCATTATGAGACGTCTCCCTCTAAAATAACAATAACTGAAAAAAAAGTTGTGTATCAAAATGAATTTTGAAAAAAATATTTAAAACATTAAAAGTAAATTCTAATCTTATTAAATTTGCAATAAATAACATCCATGAAATAAATGTACATAGAATTTTTTTCTGTCTAAGAAGGTGGTGGCACTCAGATATTCTAGTTTTATAAGCAATATAAATCAGGATTAGGACTAGATCATCCACAGAGATTCATTAAAACAGATGAAGAATTATGCCATTTTTTATTAATTTAATACTTGTTGATCAGCATAACATTTTAAAAACATAAAAAAAACTTATTGTTACACAATTTTATCAGAACTAATTATGTAGCATCTCTTCGAAGTAGATATTGAAGGCACTCTTTAAGATGTTATTAGTAGAATCCTTTGAAAGAAAATTTTCACTGTAATCATTAATATTTTAAAAGTCATTTTAACTTGTAACATGACCAAAAAGATTTATCTTTTTGTAAAAATAAGGAATTGCCATCAGATGATTGAAGAAATATTAATAATATATATTATAAACTAAATAATTTTATTAAACTACAAACTATTTTAATATAAAACAAAAACTAAGATTTAGTAAAGAATAACTTCTCAGTGATCTCTATTTCTTGAGCAGGTAAACTGAATAATTTGTAAAATGAAGCTTTGCCAAAAGCAGAACTTGTAATTGCAATGGTATTTTGGAAGTGAACCAAATATAAGTTGTTTATCTTCTTTTTCTTCAATGGATTTTTTCAAACTTAAATACAAATGTACATACATTATATTTCTCATAATAGAAAAATAATATCGACTCAATGCGCTACAAATTTCCATTTTGAAATTTCACTTAAAAAATTACTGCTACTTTTGATTCCTTGGTAAGATGTATTTTATCTCCACGGATCCATTATTGAGCAAAATTTACTTGTCTTTTACATAATTTGTATTTGTAAACATTAAAAGGTATAAAAGTAAAAAATAAAATAAGTTCTACTAATGACTTCTCTCATTTTACAAAATATGATTGAAACACTGTAATTTCTAGGTCACAAGATTTACCTTTGTCGTGCAACTCTTTTTATTAATAGAGACAATCAAACAGTCCACACATAAAGATATGTGATAAACAATGTAATCAAGTAATATTTATGTGGTAATAAAAGTAACAAAGTAACAATAATCAATTAAGTAGTTAAACAAACCAATCCCCACTGCACACCAAAAAAATACACAGAAAAACTGAAATGCAGAGTTCAGAATATGGAATCGATGACAATCACAATACATAAGTTTTTTTGAATAAAATATCTTTAATAATCCAAATACAGCTAACTTCAGTAATGATTTGATATTAACCTGAACAATTTTGTATCAGGTTGCTTATAAAGATTCGGGAGAATTTCTACATAATGATATTAAAAAAAAAAACCATGAAAACATGTCATCTGCATTAAGTCAAATATTGTCTGAATTGTAAAAGATAAATTTTGATCAGTAACATTACAGTATGTATAATTTCTGTAACAAAGTAAATAAATACTTTTCTTATATAATATATATATATACACACATTATTTTTCTTTAATCGATCTTTTGCGAATCATATTCCTCTGCACTATACAAATAATATTAATCTGATCAACCCAAGTACAGAATTAATAAAGTAAAATGAAATAGGATGACACCTACCTTATTTCATAATCCAAGCAAGAGCGCTTTCGTGAGTACCTTGCATCATGAGTTGCTCTATAATTTTTCAAATCTTTCGTTGCAAATTTTTTTTTTTTGTCTTCAGTCATTTGACTGGTTTGATGCAGCTCTCCAAGATTCCCTATCTAGTGCTAGTCGTTTCATTTCAGTATACCCTCTACATCCTACATCCTTAACAATTTGTTTTACATATTCCAAACGTGGCCTGCCTACACAATTTTTCCCTTCTACCTGTCCTTCCAAAATTAAAGCGACTATTCCAGGATGCCTTAGTATGTGGCCTATAAGTCTGTCTCTTCTTTTAACTATATTTTTCCAAATGCTTCTTTCTTCATCTATTTGCCGCAATACCTCCTCATTTGTCACTTTATCCACCCATCTGATTTTTAACATTCTCCTATAGCACCGCATTTCAAAAGCTTCTAACCTTTTCTTCTCAGATACTCCGATCGTCCAAGTTTCACTTCCATATAAAGCGACACTCCAAACATACACTTTCAAAAATCTTTTCCTGAGATTTAAATTAATTTTTGATGTAAACAAATTATATTTCTTACTGAAGGCTCGTTTAGCTTGTGCTATTCGGCATTTTATATCGCTCCTGCTTCGTCCATCTTTAGTAATTCTACTTCCCAAATAACAAAATTCTTCTACCTCCATAATCTTTTCTCCTCCTATTTTCACATCGTTGCAAATAACAGATTAAAATGAAAATTGTACATTGTAAATTGCATATTAAAATTAAAATTGAAAATTGTTAAAAAATCCTTTTTCAATTAAAAATCAAAACAGAAATAAAACTAATTTTTTTTTATATTCAAAATTTTAAATTGAAAATTAAAATTAGTTTTATTTCTGTTTTGATTTAATTGGAAAAGGATCTTTAATAATTTTACAACTCAGTTTTAATTTTAATGTGCAATTTGCAAGTACAATTTTAATTTTAATATATAATTTGCAACAAAAGATTTGAAAAGTTATAGAGCAACTGATGATACGAGGTACTTGTGAAAGTGTCTTGCTTGGATTATGGAATAAGGTAGGTATCAACCTATTTTATTTTATTTTATTAATTCTGTACTTGGGTTGATTGGATTAATATATATATAAATATATATAAAATTATTGGTAATAAAGTAAACATTTTAAAACCTTAAAAATGAAAAAAACACCATTAATTTTATTGAGTAAAATTTAAAAAAATTAAACTTGAAACCATAAATTAGATTTTACAGTAGAGAATATATTCTTTATTTATAAAAAAAAACCTCATACTATGATTTTCAAATGCTTATGTAGTATTAATGCCACAAATGACATCATTTGTATTTCACTAAAAAAAGGCCACTCAGTTAATTGAGAATATAATTAATCAATTAAAACTGAAGTTTTGTTCAAAGGAAAATTTACCAACTTGCAAACAAAAAAGAATTAATACTTAATAATCTGATTTTCTTCTCTTGTTTTATAATCAAACACCGATCAACTAGAACAATTTCAATTTAAAATTGTAGAGATCAGCTTTAAGGTGAATATGATGAAACTAATACATAGTATATTAACAATAAAGAAGACAAAACGTAGTTACTTAAATAATCAATTCATCACTAGTATATTGTTGTTACAAAATAAAAACTTAGCATTTGAGGGTTATATGGAAAAAAAGAATTTTATAGTGTTGAAACTTGTTCTTTTTTTCTGTATTATCACTATAAGTTACAATTCATTAGAAGAAAACCTGTATAAATTATGGAAAATAATGCAAAGTACCCCATTTTTCATATGTTTTAAACATTTTTGGCATTTCAGTCAAATATTAGAAGAGTATATTGTTTGATTTAAGCATAAGATACACAATACATGTATCACATTCGTCCATAGAGCTGTTTTGTAATCATTCTTCCACAGTTATCAAAGATTCACTATTTTAAATGAAATTCATTCATAACTTTTTCTCTTCTACCCCACTGCCAATTGGAATACCAAATATACACTGTAAAAGTAAGTGTTAAAATAAATGGTTTAATTAGAATTTTGTTTTACTTTTATTGATATATAGTAGCAGTTTAAAAGAAAAACAAAACAGTCATTAAAATTAACTGACCATTGGAAAAATTTAAAAAACCGTAACAGAAAAAGCCACTATTAAATATAGATAAAATGTAATCTTTAAATTATGAAATTACACTAACAGATAGATACACAAGTGAAAAATGTGACACCTTTTATACTAATTCACATATACGGTCTCTTTAAATAAATTAAAACACAAATAATGCTAAAAATATTAAGTTTTAGAACAACACAGAATTCAATTTTTTCTATCAAATGGTTTATAAATTATTATTCTTCAAAGAAAGACTATTTTTTATGATGTATACTATAAGCATATATTAGTCTATTGCTAGTACTAGTAAAACAGAAAATAATTTTCTACAATATACAAAATTTAAACATACCACCAATTAAACTTAAAATCAATACAAGAAACCCTTAGAAGTAATTGCGGACAGTAGGTACAATTGCAGAAGCCTAACTACTAGTAATTTGAATTTATTAGAAATAGTACCGGGTGGACTGAAAACAGTCACTAAATTTCCCTTGGAAACGACTAAGACTTGCTCGCTAAAGTAACAGTTCAAGCCAAATACTTATTTGTATTTTCACACTGACTGTTTTAAAATGAATTTTAAGACTGATATATATGCACGCACTCACGTATATTTGTTCGACACTGCTACAGCAACACAGAAACTTTTGTAATAAAAAATAATACCCCAAAACCATTTAAATACCAATAAAAGGATAAATAACATAATTTTAAAAGCAAAAGTAAATATAAAATAACAAATAAAATTAAGTTCCCAGAAACCATATTAACAGCTGCTTGTTCTAAAAGCAATTTTTTTTATTTTGCTGTAAAATATTTAATGTTACTTTTTCTAAAAGTAACATTAAATACTTTACAGCAAAATAAAAAAAAAATCTTGAATAAATTAAGTACTCTTATAAAAGCAGGGTGACTATTTGAGGAAAAAACACAACTAAAATAAAAAATAAAAAAAATACTACAAAAATTTTAATTCTTTAATAATAAATATAAACAGTTACATATTTTTAAAAAGTGGGTTATACTAAAGCGAAGTACAGATGTAATTCTAACGAGTTAAAGGTACAAGGGACTTAAATTATAACTGAATGTCTATAATTTAATTAATATAAAAGGATAAGGTAACTTTGGTTTAAAATAAAATAAAATCATGAACTTGTATTTGCATTTATTTTATTATTATTGTTATTATTTATATCTTATAAAATGAAACAAAATTAAATTAATTAATACATGTTATAAATCTTTTTTGAACATATTTTTAAAATATTTACCAGCACTTTTACATAAAAATTTTGTAAACAATATTTATCTGATTCAGCTTGTGTATTAAGTTTTGCTAAGAATACATAGTAATATTTTGTGGCTCTTAAAATACTACTCTATAAGAACAAGGAAAGCAAGTCTTTTAGATTTTATTACCACATTACATCACTAATAATACACCAAAATAAATTTCATTTATTAACATTCCAAATAAATTTTTATTAGAATAGATCTTCTTGATAACTGCTACACATTTTTTGCCAGTTATATACAAAATGCATTTTGTAATAAATAATGTAAGAATACACACAAAAAACCATAATAAAACTTAAAAAGAAATAATATATGGATAAAAATGTCAGTAAATAAATTACAGTTAAACCGATTATAAAAATAAAAAAGATCCTTCTCTGTAGTGTTTTGTTCATTTTATTTATGATTACCTTAAATTATATTCGTTCCTGATTTACAATGTGTTTTTCTTATCAGTTAACTACAGACAATGACACTGAAGTTATTCTGACAACAATTAAAACCTAAACTTTAAAAGCTTGGAAATAAATTTTTAACATTTAGTGCCAATTGTACCAAAGAGGCAGTCACAAACATACACACATTAAAAATTGCTTATTGTCAAATTATTGACAATTTCAATACAGGATTTTCTTTCAAATAGAATATTACTTATAAGTTACCCTAAACATTTTTAACGTTTTGTAAACATTAATTTTGCAGTTGCTTAGCAAGATAATAGAAAAGGAAATTCTCACTCATATTTATTTAGCATATGGCACTAAAACATAACACCAATTACAGTCTCACTTATAATAAATTCATTCAAGAGTATTTCCATGATGGCTATATAAACAAAACAGTGGGTAATCCAGAAATTCGAGTAAAGAACAAGTTACCAAATTTTATTTATAATACTAATATACTTTTACCTCATCAGTTGAGATTTACTAACATTAAATTACCATAAATTTGCATATACAGTATAAATGTCATTAAATTTCCCCTGTCTTTTCTCCTAGCAATGAACAAACAGTTCACCGATAATACCTCAGTAAGTTGATCATCCCCTCCTTTGTACCCTTCTAACTTGTTATCTTTCAGCCATTTTTGTTTGAATAACTACTAGGAGATTTCATTGGTCATCTGTTTCTATATCGCAGCTTAGTAGAGAGGAATTCTGCCAAACAGAAACAGACTGTCCAAGGAACCTTTCTCCTGCACAGAATCTTTAATGGGTGACATAATCACAAAAAAAGCTTTCCATTTCTTTTTTACTCTTTTTAAAATAAAAAAATCTTTTGTAATAAAAGTTTATCAAATCAATATCTTAACAAGTAGGGTCTGAGTAAGATGAATTCCATTCTCATCTAGAATATCTTATTGAAAAATGTGTGAAATAAAGATAGAGTATCAAGAATTGAAGTGAGGTTAAATAAACAGAAACTGAGATTAAATAAACAGGAACTAGTAATACAAAATATTATAAAACTATATGTTAATTTGAATATCCTAATATGTTTTTAGAGACAAAATGAATAACATTATTAGAAGATGTAAAGAACTGAAATGATATTAAACTTTTTTTTAGAAAAAAGAAATACAATACACCAAAAACAAAATTTCTTGTTGCACTAAATATGGGTTGTAACATGTTATTTTCTGTTATTACACAGCATCAACTTGAGTTTAACTTCAATTTCATAATTTTTTTTTACCTAATAACAATTATTCTAATAGTATAGAAAGAGAAATTATTGTGCTTCCAAAAATTATAAAATAAATAAAACAGTAAACTAATAATGTAAACAATTATACTAACAAATAAAAGAGATGCCTACGAAGGTATAAAATGACGTCTAGGTAAAATAAAATGAGCTTTACATGGCTACAGCATGTAAATTATTAAGAAAAAGACTATGCAAAACTATATTGACAAAGAAACTAACATTTAGTTGTAATTATGTAACCATCTGACATTTCATCTTCGGGATAAATAATTAAGACAATTAACTTATGTTTTGCCTTCACATGTATTGGTCTAAACGGTAAAATAAAATGCATGTCTACTTTTTTAACATTTACCAAAACATGACAGGGTTTTTCTTTTCTATTTAAAAATCCTGGATGAATGCATTTTTTTAACTTATTACTTACACAAGAAAGATGAATAAAATGAACACAAAAAATCCCAGCAATCTGCTATAAATTGAAATCGAGACTGAAAAATCAAAACTGTCAGAAAAAAGTTATTACTCATTTATTTGTTAGTAATTTAGAATTACTGTTACACAAGGAGAAGGACAGTGACTTTTCTTTCAGTTGGCATTTTAAAGTGAAGCTGACCACACAAATATTAACTAAATAAACTAAATCTACTTAAATACCGAATAACAATTGAGATAACTTTTAATAACATAAAGTTAAGAAATTTCACTCTACTTTATTTTAATACAAACTTTTTATTTTATTAAAACTGTAATAATATCAGATAAAATAACTTCTTTAACTTATGAAATAAAGAAAAAAATTGTAACATTAGAGCTACTTATACAGTGTTACTTTATAATTAAGATTACTAGAAGCATATCACGTGCAAAAATTCAAAATATAACAAAGAGAATGTTTAACTTAGATAAATTGGTATAGATAACAAAATCAACAGTTTTTATAACTATCCACAAAAATAATCCTCACCTTTACTTGACAATCGATGAGAGAATTTATTATCTTATTAGTAAGTGGCTTTTATTTATAGTCCCAGGCATTGAGTATATCTCTTATGAAAATCATGCCTATCGACTAAGATTCATTTAACAATAATATACTTACTAACTACTACTTAATAACAATTAAATAATTATAATTTAAAATATAATTAAGAAACAAAGTTATTACTAATTTAATGAGGAATTTTTAATCAAGAAAAGTGCTGTCCAGCTACTTATTTTCTTTACTTTAACAAATTTTTTTCTATTTTGGATCATTATGGAAACAGTCTGACTGCGCATAACAAAAAAATAATAATTCTCTTATACACCACATAGAAACCAAAAGATTTCCAAATACTGGATTATCTGACATTGTAAAGCTTGTAAAAATATCAGAAAAAAACATTACATATTAACATTATGTTTTATGTTTATGAAAATTTTGCTAACTACCACAACTTAAAACCAAACTTATTGAAACTTTTTCTTTATTTATTTATTATTTTTTTGTACAGTTTGTTCAATTAATATATATTTAATAAATAAACTAAAATTAAACTATTTAACAAAGAAAGTTTTAGAATTCCAGTATCGAGAATAAAAATGATAAATTATGAAGAAATGACTGATGTAAACCAATTTGTAATTTTTTGTTTAATGAGGCTGTTGACTGAAAGATTTTTGTGTTAGATCAGACAACATCAATGAATCTGTACAAAGGAATATTTAAAGAAATTGAGAATGTTCATGAACTATTATAAGTTTTTCAAGCTGTGAAAGTCACACAAATCAGATTACCACATGTTACATTTAATATAGATCTAAATAATTTTCTTTTTTGATATTACTAAGAGCACAAATGGAAATTTATTAAATATACATTAATTGAACAAACTGTACAAAAAAAAAAAAATTAATTAAAAAAAATTTCTATAAATGTGGTTTTAAGTTGTGAGAGTTAGCAAAATGTTCATAATTAAGTATTAATTTCATTTTACTGTGTCATTATGGAACATATGCACCATTTTACTGTAACAGTCTACCTATTCATAACCGATCCATTTAATTCATAAAATCAATTAAATAATTTACAATTTTTAACTTACATTTATAGTCATATAAAAATGTATCACTCCTGAAAGTTCTTATAAGGTTTTGTGGCTTTTTTCTGACTTTTCAGATTGTTAAAGGCCATGATTTATATCTGCAACACAAGGGTTTTGAATTTATACAGTCAACAACTAATACCTACAGTTGATTGGATGGATAAGTATAGATCCTGAACATACTGATTGATCACTGGAAAACATTTGTGTAGTAGTAGAAATGAGTAAAAGGCATCATAAGTACGTTTGACGGTTGTTCATGAAACTCCACAATAACAGAAAGTCAGTTCACTGGGTATCTTTTAACAATCTAACGGTTTATCAGAGGTATTAGAATTTCTAGAAGGTATTGCTACTGGGAAAGAAACCATGATCTGTTAGAATATACTAAAAAGAAAACTGGATCTCTAGTAGCAGGACTGGCATATTTGCCAATAAAATTATGACAAGAACTAATTGGTTGATTTCATTCGCTGATGTGAAAATAAATGCATAGATGAAAAATAATATAAAATAAGAAATAAAAGAATAGATGAAAATAAACTAACCACGTAAACAACAGAAAGACAATTACTAAGCGGTTCAAAAAGGTCAAAGATTAAAAGCATGGATAAAAATATACAAACTCACAAATAGACTCATTCAGACAAAAACTCAAAATATGTGAAAGATTCCAAATGAAAAGAACAGTTAGAAGAATACTAACGCAAAATGAAAAAGTACTAGGAAAAAAAGAAAAGAGATGAGATAAGTGAAAGTATTTACATTGGTCCTACAGAATCCAGTATTATCAAAGCAAAAAAAGAATCCTGATTATTTACTGACTGTTTTTCATTAATTTATTTTATAATCAGTTTTGCATATCTGATCAAATAAATATACTGAGTGGTAGGGTGAATACAGAGGCCAATTAATTGATTATTCATGCCCATCTACTTGTTAAATATCTTAGCTTGTTGACAACAATACCCATCACTATTAAGTGAGAACAAACAATGTTGGCAACATGAAAAAAAAAACAGTTCTGTTAATTTTTATACATAACGCATTCAAACCTTACTACAAGATGTTTCTATAAAACAAAGTTAATGTATTATTTTATCTTAATTTACTTCAAATAGGTTAACATATTGTTTTCAATCAGATATTAACTTTGTGAGTAAAGAAAACAGATTCCAAAACACTTATTACAACATCATTTAATAATTAGTTTTTGAGTAATCATCAGGTCATATACTTTTGTTTTGGTAGTTTTTAAAAGGACTAACGTTAATGATTTTGTATTCATTTTCCATATATAACTTGCATTATAACACTTTCCATATATAACACCAAACTTTTGTAAAAGTGCACAGATGTTTCAACAAATGGTAGCTGGCTAATGGCAAAATTCATGAACACAACACCATCATTGTTAATTTTCAATCTACAATAGTTTGAGTTAACGCATGCACTATCCTCTAGTTGGATTTTTAACAAAATAAAAATGAAAGATTTTTGAAGATTAACACTTTAGTGATAATTTTATTTCAATCTCTGCAAAATTTTCGCACAGACATTTAAAGTGCTTCATCAAGCATAGGTATTTGCTTTTCTTTTAAATGATGAAAAGGGTCTTAAAATAAAAATATGCCTCGTAGAAACAAAGAAAAACCTTTATCAAAAGTAAAAAGTGGAATTCTTATTTTATATTCTTATTAATATAAGAAAAAACAGTGTTGTATTTTACATCAAATTGAATCATCTTGATAAAGATTCTCATTTATCCCCAAAAACAGATCTGATTTTCAATCATCATATTTATCTGTTGAATGGCAGCTGAGCTTTTTACCTTTTTTGACCTCTTTTACCAAGTAATGATAAAGTTTTAACTTCTATTTGCTAAAATTCAAAATTATTTCAATGTCAAATTCACAATTAGATTACATTACATGTCAGCCATATAAATAAAATACTTTCATTTTCTTCTCAAATTATATTGATTATATTGTTCATTTTTGCAACTTCATTCCATCATACTTTCACACCACTCATTATGGGTTTATTACATTCCTGTGTGACCTGCAAATTTTAAAAATTATTTTCATTCATTACCCATTGAGACTTTTGTGTATCACTACCTACAAAATCCTGTTCGCTTCCTTTCTGTCATAAATTCAAAAACTTCTTTTTTATCATCGTTTGATGTTTCCATAATCATAAAATGCTTTTTTCAGTGAATCTGATATTTGCCATACTTCTTTTTATTATTGTGTCAATGGTTCCCTCATTCTCAAGCAATTTCTACTCAACTTTCGGTAGCACAGTATCAATTCTTAAAGGATTAAGAATGCAGCATTTTATCAAGACTTCATGATTATATGCTAATTTATTTTGTAATAACTAGTGGAAAATTCAAACAGGTAGCTCCTAATTTTCATACAACAATCCTTAGCTTATATTTCGGCAAATATGCATTTCTGTAAATAATTTATTTAAGTATTGTAACCAAGCGGGCTACAAACCTGTACCACATAATGATTTTAATTATAATTCACGATTTAACTACAAATAATCCTTCAATTTATAAAAGAAATATAAATACTGTGTCAATAAATAAAACTGAACTTTCCTTATGATTATCTTGAAGCCAATGATATAAATTTATCAACTTTGCTGATTTCAAAATAAAGTTTTCAAATAAAACCTTTTGTGGATGGAAAGGTACAATTTTCTTTTTTCAAATTACAACAGCTTAATTAAGGACAAAACTAATATGATGCAGAGATTTGAATACCACTATATTTAGGAAAGTTATAAACTAGCCTAATAATTTTTCTTTTTTACCAGGTTGTGGGCATATTCAATAAACTACGATACTAGTTTTAATGTTAATGATTTGGGATTCTATTAGAAAATGTCTTTCTCAGTGTAATCTGGAAAGCAAAAGCAGATACAATAAAACCATTCAATTTGTCTAATTGGCTTTATATACATATGTGACTGATAGTAATGACAGTTACAGAATGTAAAATAATATAATTCTGAAAACCTCTATTACAATAACCTCATGTACTGCCACGTCCATGAAGAGATTTAAGAAATAATTGGTAATTTTCTTACATTATAGTGAATGAGATCCAAGATATTTAAAACTATTTGAGTCAATTGTAAACAAATTATAAATAACTTTAACCCAATGCATAATTTTTAGTTTTTAAGATGAACTTAATAAATTAGATCCTGTTGTGAATGTGTTAACATTGCTCTCTTGATTGCTTTGAAAAATGGTTATGATATTATACAACAACTGGCAAGAGTATATTTTTTTCAAGAACTGAACACTGTAGAAGAACTGCACCATCGATTTTCTAACTATGAAATTTTTATGCTTAACAATTCATTGATTTTCTTTATATTTCCTCTCTTATTACAAATGGTTTCATCGACTTATCTATTACATAAATTAATAATGAAATCTAACAAAGTATATCTAAGTTCTGCTGTTGAGTTCTGATCACTTACAATTTTATACTAATGAAAAACTTGTTACTTGAAACCCGAATTGAGATTTTTTATTTATTTACGATGTCTTATGTTTAGTGTTTATCATCTTCAAGAATTGTTTTAGATCTCTAGAACACTTTTAAATACTCCACAGTTTGGATTTTTGTAATTATCCATATTGTAGAAAACGTCTTAACATCTCGATTCCTCAATTATGGCTTCTTGATACACATGAAATCCTTGTTTAAGACAGAGAATAAAATACACTGGCAAAATATTTGGTGATATGGCTACATTACAAAGTTACATGTTGACAATTACTTTCCATTGAAAGCTTTCTTTGTGTAATCTCAGAAAACACCACGCATCAAAATGGGATTGATGAAGCATCATATTGATAATAAATTTCATGAATGTTTTTCATGTGCATGTGAGTCCTGAAACCACACACTTTTTAAGTACATCCAAATAATTCTCATTTATTGCACCTTCAAAAGATAATAGATCAGGATATGCATACTTAGAATAGAATCTATAATTTAAATATTCTGTATTGACCTTAAAATATCTTGTAGAGAATGAATCAAAAATCAACAAACCTAATTGATTTTTGAAGCTCGAGTCATGATGAAATAAACAAGAATCATAGACCTGGGTGCACCCATTAAAGACCTACATTCTTCAAATTTTTCTCTACCGAGTCTCACAATGCCTGATACAAATGGTTAGTTTGAATATCAACCCCACTTAACAGCAGTAGAGCCATTTTTTTAACCGAAATATTATAAAGCAGATTATTTATTTATTTTTGTTTAATAACACTAGATAAAGTAGTATTAGTAGACAAAACAGTTCATCAAAATTATTTACATTTTCTTTTGAAAGAAATTAATAGTACCTACCTCTTATAAAAGCAAAAAAAAAATTCTTCTAAGATATATAATATAAAAAAAATATATAATTTAATTTCTACAATTATTCTAAGGGTTAGATGAAAGTTAGCCTTTTTAAACTCTTCATTAACACAAATATCATTTTTACTGTAAACAATGTAAGTAAAGAAGCATACACACACACATCACAAATTTTTCAGAAACATATATACATATATGTTTATGATAAATTTAAACAAATTTTACATAGCATCAACAAAGTTTTCCTATAATTAAACAAACAATAAATGTAAATAAATATAAAATCAATATCAGTGATCATCTGATATACTATAATTCAGGTTAATATTTCAAAAGAAACAAAATGAAAGTATTTCTGGCACTTTGGTTATATGAATCTTTCTTTACTAAAACTGTAGGCAATACTAAAATAATTCAATACTTCATGATAAATCCAGTTAATTAACATCTGGCTTGCGCAAAATGGATAGTTAAATTTCACAATGTTTATTCAAATACAATTCAGAAAAAAATAAAATAATTTATATTTTTAATGCTTTTACACGTTTTATAAATTTACTCAATAGTATAACTTTTAAAAGGTATTGAATTTCAGATGGCTATTAACAACCTCAGCTCTTATTTTCTACACAGATAATATAATAACATTAATACAATTTATAAACCATAATAAGCCAAAGCTTATATCTGAGGAATGAATTGAAATCATTTCCTTCTTACATCAAACAATCCTAATAAAAATAAATGTGGTATTACAATGCACTTGCAATGCAATGATTTTTATTTTTTAAAAGCTTTAAGTACACAAAAAAAAGAAGAAACTTACGACTTGTGAATGAAATCTACAAATAAAAAAAAAATATAATCCTAAGGTATTTCTGAAATAATCACTGTAGAAAAGTGATACACATAACAAACAATATATACATTCTGTTTGTTATTAATGTCAAAGTAACCAATACAAAAATCAGGAAGGTAATCAAAAGTAGAAGACAAAGTAGAAATTAGACAACAGGCTGTCTAATTAAACTGCTTTTTTAATATTTTATAACAAAGAAATAATCCAGGAATTTAAACTGTTACTTTGTAACAGTACTTTAACGTGATCAACAGGCAGTCGGTCAGAAAAATGTTAACTGTATCCCACTTCAGAATGAAATATTAACAATGGAAAATAGTGGAAGTGAAATCCTTTTTCTGAAATTTCTTTACAAATTTATACAAGAGATGTAATACTGAATATTGTAAAAAAATGTTTAACACCGTTTCTGTTGCACTGAACAACAATGTAAAACAAAACTATCTTAATTTCAATTCCCATGAAGAGTGTCGGATTTTTTCACTTATCATTTAATCCACTATTATAACTTCTTCATGAAAATATGCATAAAAAATATTTGAGGTTATGACAACACAAGAATCATTAATACAACATAATTTTCTCTTTCAGAATACAAATTTCATGAAAATTAATTTTCATATATGTACAAATTTTACAACTTCTTCTTTTTCTCTTTTCACAACATAGTTTGTATTAGTTCACTAAAAGTTGTAAGATTATATGTTGAGGAAAATCTCTAACTAGTTAATTTGAAACTAAGGACCCTGAAATAAGCAAGTTGTAATATTTGGATGTTTTATTAATTAAAGAAAGAATATTTCCAAGAAAAAAAAGTGAGGTATAAATTAGTGCAGATAAGAATTTTTTCTTATTCAGAAAGTTTACATTTTCAAAAATGTAAATCAAAAGATTTAAATAGCTCTTTAAAAAAATACTTCAAAATCTGAAAACATTATATAGAAAATATATTGAAGCAAATTCCTTGATTGAGTCAAACAATTTAGAGAAATTTTTAAATTAAAAAGTAAATTCAGAACTTTAATTGGCTAAATAAAAGTGAAAAATGGATAATGTACTACTTAAAAAGAATGCAAGCTTTTGAAAGAAGCAATTACTATGGTCATCCCAGAAATAAACTCAACAGCATGAAATAAAACCGCATTTGGAGTTATCTTACTGACTTCAGCGAACTAAAGAAACAGTTTGTGGCTTTCACCATAAACACTATCCTCATTCAAATCTTTACATTATCCAGAAACTTCCTGAGACTTTCCAGGAATTTAAAGATAAATAAGATAATGTAAGGATGTAAGTTATCAATCATCTGGAATTCAACAATCACGACTTTAGTCAAAAGTAAAGAAGAAATATTCAAGTTCAGTAAAAGGCATAAAAATAATTCTAACAAATTCTACAGAGAATATTACAAGATCATGAAAAATGCTAGATTTTCGGTTATTTCAAAGAACTCCTATGAACAACACCCATAACTAGCAATGTAAATTCATCAACTCTGTTCTCATACAGACAATTTATCTCACTCTTCTTTGAAATTACCACATTAAAAGTGTAAAAAAAAAACAATCTACTTCATCTAATACAGCTACAGACTTAATCTCAAGATATTAATGAAACACAAAAATCAGTGCGTAAAGAATAAGCGGGTATTAATCTTTACAGGTTATTTATAACCAGTAATAAATTAAAAAAAAAAGAATACAAAATGTTACCTACAACAGTACTTTAAACAATTATTTATCAAATTAATATTCTCTTACAATTACAATTATTTGACTGCAATACTTAATAGTAATTAATTCAATAATACAATAATAGCAAAATGGCAAAAGGCATCAGTTTACTATAAAGGCAGAATTCTACCAAACAGATATAACTGATGAAAAAAATACCATAAAGCGAAATCAAAATAATTTTAATAATCACTGTACCTTCACAATTTATTCTTTTCATCAAAATCAAAGCACAACACACCTCACTAAAAAAGACCTTTTAAATATAAAAAATAAAATATTAAATATCAAAAGGCATTAACCTACATTAACCTTGTAAGTAATACCTACATTAACCTTTGTATAAAATATGGGAGTATTAATATTTCTATGTTAAATTTCTTTTCTTTTTTTTAATTTTTTAAATACCAATCTAAGAAATGATACTAAAATCTAAATACTAATCTAAAAAATTTAAAACAAAGTTAAAACTGACATCACTAATATTTCTTTTCAGTCTTCTACCTCATGGACGATTTTAGCTGATTACAGTATTAAATCTTAAAGGCAGAACTTACTAATATTAAATGTAGTTATTCATTATTAATAACTTTTATGTACAAAGGGAAAAATTTTGGGCATCAACATAAAAATATTAGAAAGTTCTGCTGCAAACAAGCTTTCACATTACAAATAATCAGCTCAATTGATTTTTATTAAAAATTTGATTTTTTTAAGTAATAAAAAATTACATAATTTAAAAGAAAAAATAAAACTAAAAAGATATTTTTAAGGAATCTGTTAATCAATTAAAATACAACATTAAATTTAGTATAGGGGGATAAAATTAATTCATTTGGTGGAATGTTACTATGATAGACAAATATTGGAAGTCCCAAAATTAGCATTAAATTTAAATTGTGCCAGTCTTTCCTGCAGAGGCAGCAGCATTCTGCAAGGTTCACACGTAGAAAAACGCTGCATTAGTCGATGTGGAGTACTACATGATGAAAAAGAAAGAGACAATTGTTAAAATTCATTAAAGTATAAAAAGTTTCGCTGAGAGTGTGCAATTACATGGCATTTTTGATAGGCAAACACTCCAAATGAAACAACCATGAAGACTACTTGAAAAATTTAAAGTAGCATGTATGATTTGGGACAAAAAACAACAGACTAACCTCATGTTGACCATTCAATCAAACATTGCTGTTGGAAGTAATTATGTGGGATGTTACAAAACTTCAGGGCATTATCAGTTACTGCCACTGGGGAATCAAAAAACAAAGCACAAATCAGCAGATTTTAATGATAGATCTGCACTCATTCAAGGTTTTGGCTAACCAAGAAACTGAAGAAAACAACTGCTTGTAACACTGAGCATTAAATGATCAGGTGCTGAAGAATCAACAGTGGATGATTTTGTAAAAAGAATCATCTTTAGCGACAAGGCTCTTTTCCATCTTAATGGATATGCCAACAAGCAAAACAGTAGTACTTGGAGCACATAAAATCCTTGGTCTGTCAAGAACAGCCTATGCATACCCTATAAGTGACAATTTGATAAGGATTTCATACCAGCAGAATGATAAGTTTTTGGAAATGAGGCAGAAAATGTAAAGACTGTCAATGGTGAACATTATTGTGAGATATTAGATTTTTGTGGCTTCTTTTAGACTGTATGATTTTGGATAACATGTGGTTCCAGCATGGATCAGCCGTACGGCACAAAATATGATCCACTTAATGTAGAAATTAATAAACTAATAAATAAATAGGTTTTTTTAAATCCAGTATCTATTTTGAGGAACCCTTTATTATAATGATGAAAACAACTTACAAGGTTTTTTCCTGAAAAAAGCATAATTTTATACAGTTGTCTGTTTGAGGAAAACAACCTTAATAATATAAACAATGGATTTGCATTACTTAATTAAAATGAAATTAATAAATAACATATAATATATATGCATATCCTTTTTCATTATCTGAGAAAAAAAAACTTATAATACAAATAACATGACAAATATATCAGCCATCAGCGTTTATGATGGCATAAACGCTCCACTTCACAGCTCACTCTCTAAATGAAGATATGTGCTCTCTTCTTTCTTCTTTGTAAGTCCAAAACGATGCATTTATTTATTTTATTTAAAATAACACTACACTGACAATAAAAAAAAAGATTTTTTACATTTTATATCAAACTAAAATCCATTTTATAAAATTGGAAATAGTTCACAAAAGTTACATATAATTAAAATTATAAAGTTTTAAGATTTATTAAATAAAAGTACACAAAAATAGCAACTAATAATAAAAGATATAATTTATTTTAAACAATAAAAGTACTATCAGATTAAATAAAAATATAATCACAATCAAATTCATGAACAAAACACTAAATGTGTTATATAAGTACAAATGATTTAAAATTACATAAAATAATATTATAATAAATGAAACAATGATTTGAAAGTTAGAAAAATTATTTTAGACATGCTTTATGAAAAAAAGGAAAGATTTTAACAACTTATAGGTACAATATTTTTATCAATTTGTAAAAATATAACAAACAAACCTTCCTTAAAACAGGGTCACACAAATACAGAATCAAAGTTATAAATACAATAAAATAAAAAGAAAAGTATTAAACAAAATTTCAGTAAGCTACCACATTTAACCTAAAAAAAACTTTTTAATAAACAATAAGTTAAACTCTTTAAAATTACAATATATAGTAAAAAATATTTGACATTTACTTATTAATAAACAGTTACTTGAAATTATTTTCTACTAATATTAACAAAAACAAATGAATTTATTTATGATTTCAGATTTAAATTCATAAATATCAGATTTTAAAAGTAGGAGGGTGAAAATCAAATAATTTCTTCAAAAATTCTGTCAACAAATCTACATCTCTCATGAACTTATACTTCATGAATTCCACAAAATACACTCTGCAAGATATGTTACACCATAATACTTAACGTTTAGATTATTTTGTTTAGGAAATTGATCAGCAAAAAAGCTAATACAACAAATAATTTGAAAAAAAACTTTTATTATTAGTTAAGGACATAAGAGTTGTAGCAATGTTGTGTAATATTATTAAATTGAATACCAAGAAAACAGATTTTAAGTTTCATGAGTTTAACTTTAAGTTTAAGTGAGCAAATGCAAATGTAAAATAAATGAAGATTAAAATATAATCCTCTTTCTACATAATAATGATATGAAAGTTGGATATATAAATGTGTTCATTCATTTAGGGTTAAACAAAAATAATGCAAGCATTAAAAAAACAATAAATATATTATTTTTACATCCACATAATATTTTTATATTTTAATATGACAGACATCTTAATGCTTTGTAAAATAGATGAAAAGTAAACAATTCTGAATAAATAATAAGTTTGAAATATTTTAACTGAAATAGGTTTACATAAGAATCAACTACAGACAATTTAAAAAATAAAACAAAAATGGTTTCATTTTTTTGATTCTCAGTACCACTAAAAAAACAGAAATACATTTGTTTTTAAAGTGTAGTATAAATTATTTTTATGAAACTATATAATATATACATAATTACTCCATCCATCGCTGTTTAAGAAAGTTTTTATTTATGAGTTTTTAATACTAGAAAGGAAATTAATTGTAAAATATATTTTGTTTTGCAAACTTTTTTGTTGTTGAAAAAACAATAA
This sequence comes from Lycorma delicatula, assembly GCF_047948215.1. Classification (NCBI taxonomy): domain Eukaryota; kingdom Metazoa; phylum Arthropoda; class Insecta; order Hemiptera; family Fulgoridae; genus Lycorma; species Lycorma delicatula. Next base: position 82,826,166 of record NC_134465.1, read on the forward strand.
AAAGGAACAATTGTATACTTTGCTTCAATATTCAGTGTACACGATACACTTACAACAAGTACCCAAATATTTACCCATAAGTAATTAAAATTCTAGAATATGGTAATGATAATTCTAGAATATCGTATTTCTGTTTAGGAGTACAGTAAGTTTTACTTATCATTGTAGAAACTACAGTGATCTTAACAGAAAAAGTAATAATTATTAACTTAACAACAACAATAACAATTTTAACTAAACATTTCTCTACACATATTCATATGAAAACCAAGGTTACATACTTCCAGATATAAATACATAACCTATAAATACTATGTTAATAACCTATAACCTATCCATGTTAATTTCAATTAACGTAATATGCAATTAAGTAATTAATTTGTAATTAAAAAGGAAAGTAACATTTTGTAATTGGAAAAAATAAAATTTATTATAAGTAGTTCTAATTAACCATTTTCAATTAACTATTCATCAATTTACAAAGCTTTCAGATAAATGTTTTTCACAGAGCAATAATGTTTATTAAATTAGAAGGTTATGTGTAATTAATTAAGGGTTGTTTTAGTGTTCATTTTTTAGGCATACATAATTAATGTGGTGATTTTGATTAAGGTAAAAAAATAAAGAAAGGCCACCGAAATACAATACATATAAAAATACAGTACTGAAATACAATTAAAAAACCTCTACCAGAAGTAATGAATTTTAACAATAAAAACTCATGACAAAGAAGAAATATAATTTATTATAAGAATGAGAACAGTCAACAATTTAGAAACTTCTTGGTGAAGGTATTGTAAAGGTATTTGTAAAGGTATTGTAAGGTTTTGTAAAAATATAAGTACCTATGTTTTAGACAGCGAGAATTTAGTATTTTTTTTCAATTTTAATAGGATTGGTAAAATTCCAATTCTTATTAAATTGACTGACAGTAACCCCAACTACAAGCATGCCGGTAGGTACTTAAATGGAAATGAGTAATTCATGGAACTTAATCTATAAAACAAAACCTTTTAAATAAAAATTATTACTATTAATCCGATACTATAACACCTTCATAGTAATAATTACACATTTAATTAAAATATTTCTTATAAAATATGACTATATAAATATTCTAAATGAACTCATAAAGAATAAAAAAAACATCTTCTTACTCTTAAAATATTTAACAATTTGATGATATGCATTAGTAATGGCATAAAAAAAAATGTATATTACAAAATATATATAGAATTTGGTAAGGTTAGAAAACCTCCAGAGTATATAAAATATGCTAAATCTCAAAATATAAAGATGAAGACAAAGAGCGTTATAATCTAAACATTCAAGTTTATAAGTACATTCGCTCCATCAATTATTCTAAGTAAAATTCAATTTCTCAACAGGTACGGCAGATTATCAACATATTGGGGCTACGAGTTTCTTCATGATCTAAATATTCTTATTTTGCAGGAAATATATGTAAAAATGTTCATTTAAATTAATTAAACAGCTTAAAGAAATATTATCTTTAGTCTTTAAATATAATTCATGGAAAAAAGTTTGTATTAAAAAAGACATGCAGCAAACATGTGTGTATACAATACAAATTTTTGTATGAAATAATTTCTGAAATTTCAGTTACTCTGTTTCAGGCATTAAATAATTTTTAACCTCACATTGTTTTATTCACAGAATGCTAAAGTCGTCATTTTTTATGTTGGATGAAAACTGTAGGAGAGGCATTTTTAACCATCTCATCTAAATTAATAATAGTTTCTGAAAATCTGTTGTTGTCGGATGGCACTTTTTGTGTTAAACACCATGGCCGGATCAAAATTACGAGAAAAAAAATTTGCTTATTTTCTTTTTAATCAATAGGATACAACTTGAGCATAAGACTGATTTATATTATCCCTTTAGTGCACTGCCCAAAAAAAAAAATGTATTTTTTAACAACTCTCTCACAAAAACCTAGTAGATGATGTGTCAGTAAGTTAACAACATAATTTTTATGATAATAAAATAGGTTTTTTTTGTCTTCAGTCATTTGACTGGTTTGATGCATCTCTCAAAGATTCCCTATCTAGTGCTAATCGTTTCATTTCGGTATATCCCCTACATCCTATGTCCCTAACAATCTGTTTTACATATTCCAAATATTGCCTGCCTGCACAATTTTTTCCTTCTACCTGTCCCTCCAATATTAAAATGACTATTCCAGGATGCCTTAATATGTGGCCTATAAGTCTGTCTCTTCTTTTAACTGTATTTTTCCAAATGCTTCTTTCTTCATCGATTTGCCACAACACTTCTTCATTTGTATCTTTATCCACCTATCTGATTTTTAACATTCTCCTATAGCACCACATTTCAAAAACAACCAATCTAATCTTTTCTTCTCAGGTACTCCGATCGTCAGTCGTCTAAGTTTCACTTCCATGAGACTACGTTCCAAACATATACTTTCAAAAATCTTTTCCTGACGTTTAAATTAATTTTTGATGTAAACAAATTATATTTCCATCTTTAGTAATTCTACTTCCCAAATAACAAAATTCTTCTGCCTCCATAATCTTTTCTCCTCCTATTTTCACATTCAGCGGTCCATCTTTGTTATTTCTACTACATTTCATTACTTTTGTTTTGTTCTTGTTTATTTTCATGCGATAGTTCTTGCGTAGGACTTCATCTATGCCGTTCATTGTTTCTTCTAAATCCTTTTTACTCTCGGCTAGAATTACTATATCATCAGCAAATCGTAGCATCTTTATCTTTTCACCTTGTACTGTTACTCCGAATCTAAATTGTTCTTTAACATCATTAACTGCTAGTTCTATGTAAACATTAAAAAGTAATAGGGATGGAACATCCTTGTCAGACTTACTTTCTTATTATGGCTTCTTTCTTATGTTCTTCAATTATTATTGTTGCTGTTTGGTTCCTGTAAATATTAGCAATTGTTTTTCTATCTGTATTTAAACCCTAACTTTTTAAAAATGCTGAACATTTTATTCCAGTCTATGTTATCGAATGCCTTTTCTAGGTCTATAAATGCCAAGTATGTTGGTTTGTTTTTCTTTAATCTTCCTTCTACTATTAATCTGAGCGCTAAAATTGCTTACCTTGTCCCTACACTTTTCCTGAAACCAAATTGTTCTTCTCCTAACACTTCTTCCACTCTCCTCTACAGAATTCCATTTAAGATTTTTGATGCATGGCTAATTAAGTTAACTGTTTTATATTCTTCACATTTTTCTGCTTCTGCTTTCTTTGGTATCATGACTATAACACTCTTTTTGTAGTCTGACGAAGCTTCCCCCTTTTCATAAATATTATGAAAATATTATAATATTATAATATAAAAATATTATTTCATAAATATTATACACATACAAACTGTGTATAATCTATCAATTTCTTCTTCACCTGTACTGCGCAGTAATTCTACAGGTATTCTGTCTATACCAGGAGCCTTTCTGCCATTCAAATCTTTTAATGTTCTCTTAAATTCACATCTTAGTATTGTTTGTCCCCCTTTCATCCTCTTCAAGTTACTCTTCTCCCCCTATAACACCATTTTCTAATTCATTTCCTCAGTCTAACTCTTCAATATATTCCACCCACCTACCGACTTTGCCTTTCGTATTATAAATCGGTGTACCATCTTTGTTTAACTCATAGATTAATAAATTAGATAACAACAAAAAATGAAAAATCATACTGCAAAATTATTAAGGAGAAACATAAAATACTCCAATATGAAACAATGGAGGATTTTTCTGACAAGATGAAAATGAAACTAAGTGTAAGATGGATAAAACTGCCTTCACTTATGATGATGTATATTTGAGACTAAAAATCCAAAACAAGAATTAAAAATTACAGAAAATTTTAATGATTCTTAAATATATTTTAACAGCAAGCATCACTGGATTAACGCTTATTATAAAAAAGTGCACCCGAAGAATATTAAAATGGTACTACATAATAGATAACAGATAACTAAATTGAAAGTATGTAAATAACAGAATAACAACCAATAGTGCTGATTCAGAAAATTAAAACATGAAATGGGTAATTTTTATAATAGTATAAAATAATATCACTTCTAATTCTTTAAAACAAATTAATTTTATTAATAATGAAAACATATCTTTTAATAGCAATTGATGGAATGTAATTAATTCAGTACCCTGGAATTAATTAATATATTACTTAATTATATTATACTTAATTATTATATTAATTAATAATAACATGTTGCAACCAGATAACAGCTACAGATGGATGAGTAATGAGTTTTTGTTGCATGAGAAAAATACATTTTATTGGTACTTGTTCCCGGAACCTCTGGATGAAGGCGGGGTACAAATGCACTGCCATAGAGATCAGAAATAACAATTGTACATTTTAGTATTTTTTCCACACAACTAAGTTTGAGCTTTTTAAGAAATTTTGCAGTATCTCTTTCCCATGCATCATAAAAATTTGAAAGTTTCAGGGGAAAACAAATCATATACAAGGTCTATTAAAAAAATAATTAAACATTTTTAATTATGTGCCAATGGAGATATGATAATTAGTGATGTGTGGTTGGCAACAATGTGTTTCACATAACCACTTTTGTAATCACATGTTTTTGGATCGTTGATATCTTGTTTAGTTTTTTGTTATTGTTATTTGAGTGCAATGGGTTCAAGTGATAGTAGCAATTTTTGGGAGCAATAATACAACGTAAAATTTTGTGTGAAATTGGGAAAACTTTCACACAAACGTTTCAACTTTTGAAACAATCTTGTGGAGATGATGCTCTGGGTCATATGCAATATTATGAATGGTTTTCACCATTTAAAAGTGGTCGTCAGTCAATTGAAGATGACACTCGATCAGGAAAACCTTCGACTTCAACTTCAACTGATGACACCCATGTTCAGTCAATGATCTGGTGCGTGCAAATCGCTGATTGATGGTCAGAGAACTTACAAAAGAGATTAGCATCTCAACTGGATCATGCCATGACATTCTGAGTGAAAAATTGAACATGCATCAAGTTGCAGCAAAGTTTGTTCCTAGTTTGATGACTTAACAGCAGAAAGAACATCGAATGGCTGTTTGTAGGCAACTTCTTGAAAAATCCAATGATGATGAAACATTCATACAAGGATCATAACGGGAAATGAAAGCTGGGTTAATGGCTACAACATTGAGATAAAAGTTCAATCATAAAAAACT